>NC_069135.1:31850755-32150755 GCF_026914265.1 Mya arenaria | reverse complement strand
TCCTCGATTATTTTAACAACTGTAGAACACGTCTGCTAAACGCCGGTTTCATCACTTATCGGTTGTACAAGAAAATAAAATGGCGACACTTCCGTAGTGCAACTGTGCATTTTTATTTGTACGCGTGTGAGTAAAGTTTATGTTTCATCTGTAATTTTCATTAAAATGACATATTTAGAAATCGGATAGATGAAGTATCGTGTAGGAATACTTTGACATCAAGGCTTGATACCGATCGTTGAATACAGTCAACGAATCTCCCGCGACTGGTTGTTGCTGAATAAGAACAGTTGCCCATTTTTACGTGTGCAAAGATTAAACAAAAATGCTTCCATTGCTTTCATTATGGTGTACATAGAGTGTTTTGTTTACTTGCCTATACGTACAACAAATATCAGTGGAAATAAATGTGATAATGCAAAAAGCGATGGTGTGAACTCTGTAAATTTATATGACAAAATGTTGCTGTAATACGCAGACGAGTATTTTTATATAGAAGGTTTCATATTGCGGCCGGCGCACGTTTGAATACCACTTTGCATCGATCTGCAACCAGTCGCCGATGAAGCGCCGAATGGTCACCACGTCATCACTGCTCACTAATAGGTCGCAAAAATGTTGCAAAAGAGTCAATAAGTTTGTATATATAAAACCGTTTGCTTCACAGCGGAAACTTGTCTTTGAAAAAGAAGGGAAAACGTCTTCGGAAATTTAAGGAGATCAACGAAACCTGTATGCGAACAAATCAGTCACAGTCAGTCCTCTGTGCATGATTAACTAACTGGTTGAGATCGATTTCGTTTAGCGACCGATCTGATACATTAAAGCGACATAAGCCTCTAAAACTTCTTCGCGGTTGTCATTGCCTTCGTCGCAATGTGACTGGGGCTTAAGATATTGAATATTTGCAGTACGAAGAGAAATTTAAAAAAAAACTAAATAGACGAACCTTAATTAAATTTTATGACATCAACAGTATTATGAGTGTACACTGATAGTGGGGGTAATCAAAGTTAGATGGACTCTTGACGATAATGAAATATTATCACAATATATTATCAATAAACACATATGTCTATACAATTGACTAGACTTTAATCTATAACATATGTTTTTATGATTTATTACCGTAGTTGTAAGAATTGACTTAATACAAATCTAATAAAATATGCAAAAACATTACAAACAGCCATATTCATCAACCAAATATGACAGCACAACAGTTGCGGTAAATGGACAATTTCTACTACTTCTCCAACAATCAGCACAAACGTTATATTTTAAGGACTCCGACCCACAAATAAGACAGCTTATATCTGATAGCTCTATTAAGTATTAACCTTATGTTAAATTGTGCTGCGAGGTGACCATAAATAATGCTGATATCATTTGAAAGGTAATTGCTTGCTGATCATCAATTAATTTGTAAATAATTAAATAAATTTATAGCAATTTATTTGTTTACATTAAGTTTGTATATTTGACTTTATTTTCAACTAAAATCGAATGTAAATGGCATATGTGGGTTGACCTAGGTTATATGTCGTAGATCAACCATTTATAACAACATGAACATTTGGGTTACCTTGATCTTAGGTCGTAGATCGACCTTTTGATACACATGGAAATGGTTGACCAATGTAAATTTTCATGTTGTTTTAATTGGTTGACAAATTTTATCCTTTCGTTGATTTACGATGTACGAGCTACGCGTCAACTTCTAACACCTTTTATAGGTTTGTCTTTAATATTCGTTTTATTTTCGGTAATTTGTTTACATTTCTGCTGCACAACATTGCCTTTCAAACGATACCCCTTCCAAACAATGTCACATACATATCGAATGTCCGTCTTTACAATATACGTCTAGACATTATGTACGCTATTCCGGAAACATGCTAAACGTTTAACCAACATGTCCACATAATACGTATTATAGTGTATAAAGTAAAGAGTTATGAAAGGATGTTGCACTTTTTTAAATCAGGCTAAAACCCTAGTTACTAGTACCATTTAAAGCATCATTATCCAAAATATCATTCACAGCCTTTAAACCAGATATTTCCAGGCTAACATTATTGAAATCCATGCAGAGGTGGTTCTCTGCATCAACGCAAGCGTCGGGCATACTAGAGTCCGAGGGAATACGCCTGTCTCTCGACCGTCCGAACTGTTTATAGGTGGAAATCACCTGACGTCGTCTGGAAAGGCAATCATGCATTTCGCATGAATGATCGCTATACAAAGTTATATTCGGATGAATAATCTATAGAAATTATTTTGAAAAAAAAGAAAATATTTTACAATGCATGTAGCCTGTAGGTCATGCAAATAGTCTGGACTGGATCAGATAAGAATTCTGCAATATTTAAAACTAAATATGTTCTGAAATAGATCATCACCATGGTATAGAATAAAACCTAAGCATAACTGTTAAGGAACAGTGTAATATAAACGTAAAATGGAACACGACACCAAGCCAATTGAAAACACTCAATATTCTTAAAACTATTTTGTAAGCTAGTGTATATGTTATAGATACGCATAGTGTCTGTCCTAACATGAAAGAAACCACATTGACAGCAAGGATACATTATGAAATTAAATTACTTTGGTTCCAGCATTACCTTTTTATTGTAACAGCAGCTAATATGATGGCAGGTACCAGCAGGACAACAGCACAGGCAACGCCTAATACCCAGGTAGGACCAGGTATGACCGGCCACCCAGCTCTGTAAGATTTGCAATGTTAAATATTACCTCCTTTTTTGTTTTTGTTTGCTATAAAAGCCCTTTTCTAACTATTGGTAAAACACTTTTGTTATTCAACACGTATTGAAGATATGGAACCTTATAAGAAAAATTTTCAGCAAAAATTGCTCGAATCTTCATAATTATATTATCAAATAAGGTCATAATTATGTCAAAACGACATGAAATAAAAATAAACTATTTTCATCTTCTCAAATACATGCAGTTTATATCTGACAAAGATTTTTTTATTCATTTTCAACCTTGTAAAGATGTATTTTCAATGGTATTCTTGTTTTTAACTGACCCTGAGTTGCTTAGAATTTGAAGGCATAACAGTGTGTGCTTCCTGATAAATGATGTTTTCACAAAATTCTCCAGATGCTTCATCATGGCATTCACAGTGAAACGACCCAACAGGATTGATACAAACACCTCTATTGCAAGGATTGTGATAACATTCGTACATATCCATTTCACAGCGCACACCGGAATAACCCGAAGAACAGTTACAGCTGTAAGAACCAACAGTGGATATACTCGAGGCGTTTCCACAAGGACGAGAGATTTTGACATGTGTTTCCATGTTAACCATTGTCACACTGGCACGAGTACGACCCCGGTGTGTTCATGCACTTTCCATGAGCGCAGACGGATGGCTGCGATGAGCACACGTTGACGTCATCATCGCAATGCACGCCGTCCCATCCGTTATTGCAGACGCATACCGCCATGTCTGACGTATGCTGACAGCTGCCGTGCACGCATGCACTTGACAAGCACTGTGTGATGTTATTGTCGCAAAGAGACCCGTTAAATCCTTCCTCACAATTACATTTGAAAGATCCCCCTGTGTTTACACAAGAACCATGACGACAAGGGCTAGACGCGCATTGATTGACGTCCATCTGGCAGTCGTGTCCAGTATATTCCGCAATACAATGACACACAAACGACCCGGGGGTATTAACACATATCGATTGGTTAAGGCAGAAATTACTTAAACATTCGTCGACGTCTTCCCGACAAAACTTCCCCTGGTAACCCGCGTTACAAGAACAAGAAAAGCTGCCTGGAGTGTTAACGCAGGTTCCGTTATTGCATGGGTGGTGGCCGGAAACCATGTAACACTCGTCCCTATCATCGCAGTCCGTGGATGGGTTAAACCCAAGGTAGCACTGACATACGTGGCCACCATCTGACGTCACCTAACACGAATCCCCATTTTTGCATGGTGACGACCTGGTGAAAGATAGTGATGCAACTTTCATGTCGTTGATAGTTCAAACAAAGTCATATACAGAAAAATCATGTGTGTCACAGGAACACTGAACTTGATATACCATTGAGCAATCGATGGCTAACGTTGGTACCACGTTTCCCAACAGGCATTATAATGTTTCAAAAGGGAAATAGGAAACATAACCGCAATCCCCCATCACATTGTTACAGTGAGTTCCGGTAAAGCCGTTGAAACATGCACATTGGTAACTTCCTGGTGTGTTGATGCAACTTCCATTGTTGCAGACAGTGGGCGCCATTAAACACTCATCGCGGTCCATGTAGTTTAGCGACAGGAAGCCTGTATAGCACGTGCACTCGTAACCCTGATACGTGAGTAATGGGGTACAAGTCCCACCGGAGCCACAGGGTTTATTGTCGCATATGATGCAGCTTACCTTTATGGTAAAGACGAACATGGACGATTCATGAAAACATAATCGTTCATAATTTCGTGATAATAATTTCCATCGTTGTGTAAAATAAGAACAGTATTGTGCCCCATTGAGGTGAAATAGGGTCGGGGTCTAAGAGAGGGTAAGGATAGCCTCCTGACTCCAATTTCTCAAAACTTCTTAAGCTTAATAGACTTAAGTAGCTTATTAGTTATTACAATTGGCCGAAATAATACTTCAAATGAATTTCGATATATGAAAAATGGTTAAATGTAATTAGTATATAGATAATTCCTATATAAGGTATAACAACTCTTGAAGAAGTAAATAATATCCAAATTATTGAAAAACAAATATAGTGAGTTGAGCTTAATCCTGTTATACGGGACTAAGGAAGTTTCGAGGGGCCTGCTCTCTGTTAAGCGATGATGTGCCATATGCACTTAGAGCCATTGTAAATAATGCTAAAATGCCAGAATATACACTAAAGGGAACACAATAACAATAAAAAATAGTCTTACCTTTGAATATTTCTAATACAAAACAACGATGCCGATGGTGAGAAGCCTGTACATTTTGATACTTTTTGTTCAAATATTTTAAAAATGGATATCTATATGTATCGTTATTGTTTTACATATCTCTTTAATGTAAACATAGTTTATCGTATAATAATGTTCAAAGATAATTTGAATCAAAACAATCGAATAGTGTCTATTAATATCGTATACAAATAAAAGTGTTCACATATTTATCAAAAGTACTATACCATATGTCGCGATACTCGGAGTACGAGGGTTCAAAACCCAGGCGTGCTGAAGAAATAGCCACGCAAAGTATAATTATAAGAAATAAACAAAACACGTCTGTGATGTCCAAAATCTAATATACGAGTGCTTAAATACAAATACAGCATGTAAGATATAAAATGAATATAGAATGAAATATAAATGGAATTTACCTGAAGAAAAAGCCACGCAAAGTATAATTATAAGAAATAAACAAAACACGTCGGTGATGTCCAAAATCTAATATACGAATGCGCAGATTCCTCGTGCACGAGTGAAAGGTTAAGGTTAACGGATATAGAAAAATAAAGTGAAAAATGAAAGTGAAAGAATAATGAAGACAAGACTGAAAGTGAAAGTGAGTGGCAGGGGTTAAGTTCTACTATTACAATGATGAATAATATTAGACACATATACACAAACAAACAATGACAAACACATAGACAAATGACCCTGCGACACATACATACAGAATCTTAATTTGTTATATCTTTTCCATCGAGTAAGCTGTTTCTTTACAATGAGATATTTTAATTTGAAAGGTAAAACTTGATATGTAATTTCGAAAGAAAAACTACTAAAACGAAAATTTGCTTCAACTGCACGGTTTTATAAGATTTGTGGAATTGTTGTACCACAAGCGGGTGCATCTTTTATAAGCGTTTGCGGGACTTTATCCTGCTTTTTATGCTTAGAGAAGAACAGTTGCACTTTATACGCATGCGAAGACTCAATAAAAGGACAGAAGTTGCTTCAATAATTGTGTACATACTTTTTACTTGCATTCACACACAATAATGATGAGTGTAAAATAAAACAAATCGTTGATATGAACTGACAAAATGATATTGTTATGCGCAAATAGGTCTTTTTTTAATAGAAAATGACACATTGCAAACGTAATGGCGAATGATCGGCGCACGCTTGGAAACCACCAAACAATGGTCGGCAAACAGTCCCCGTTAATGCATCGGCCAGTCATCGCCACATCACTGATCAATCAGATAGGTCGCCACAATGTTGAAAGAGTCGAAACGTTGTCTTGCTGAAACCGATGGCATCACAATCCAATCCAATCTTCGGAAGAAAGATTAAACGCTTGAAGAGATCCATTGTCACCATTTAGAGATCAAATCGGCCACAACCATGTTTCGTGTATGCTCAAAAGACTAGTGGCGACCGATATCGTTTTCCGACCGCTCTGAAATATTGTAGAGGCTTAGGCAAAACAATTCAAACTTAAAACGTCGAGAAGAGGTCGAATTGTGGCCGCTATGTTGGTGTAACCGAGCCTTAAGATATTCATATAGCAGTATTAAGAAAAATAGCTTTAACTAAAGAAAAAAAGCCGAACGTCAATTCCATTTTATGACATCAGTTTATTATGAATGAAAACTGATAATAGGATAATCATGGTCAGATTGACTCGAGATGGTATTGAAATACAATTTGATATTATCATCAGAGAACACTACAATATACGATTTACTCATACAATTTAATATATTTTAAATTTAACAGATGCATTCATGATGTGTTACCGTAGTTTTAAGCATTATCTGAATAAGTTTGCGAGTATCGTTGTCTATCACGTTTTAACACTATCCGTTTAGCAGAAACTCTATTCTAGAAATATGCTAAACGTCAAACCAACCTGTCTTAATAGCTTGTACTACTTAAAGTACCCAAAACAGCAGTTAACAGCTCGAAGGTTCCCGGGCTAACGTCATTAAAGTCAAGGTACATTAGGTTCTCTACACCAACGCGGGTATAGAAAATCATTTGAAACTCTTGCATTGTAAATTATAAAATGTTTTGGAATGAACAATAATAATGTGTTGCAGTATATGAAAAGTTCTGCAAAAAACATAACAATGTTCAAGCTCAACTCAAAAACTTGAATATATTATAAAAAGAGATCTAAAATGTTATAGAAAAGATCACGAACATAATTTGAATGTAACAATATAAAGAAGACAGCTTCCGCAAACAATTGAAATAACAATATTTTTGTAAGTACTTTGTAAGCGTTTGCATATGTTATAGATTCGCGATGTTTATCTTGTTATGTAAACGAAAACAATAGCAGCAACACATTTAATTATATCTTACTTTTTTATTTTCACAGCCGCCAATATGGAGACAGGTACTAGCAGGACAACCGCCATCCGTCCAAAAACCTAAGCATGACCTGCAACCGAGCTATGTTAAATTTGCAAGGTTATATATTTATGTTATGTCTTCTTTATTGAAGTTTCAAAAAGGACTGGTCTAACTTTTGAGTGGTTTTGTCATTTATTCTTTGTAACGTTTTTTATGTTTTCGTTTGTTCTAAAGGTCGTGGTCTTACTCCTGGTAGAGACGTGATGATATTCAACACTCTTATTGATTAAATCTTATCGAAACCGTATAAGGCATGTAGCAGGTAAAAAAGTATACTTATCAGCTAGAAACTGCTGATAAATTGATGGAACTTTTATATGAGAACTAGGGCAAAAACATTTACAAAATTTGAAACTGAGCTCATTTTTCACTCAAATGCTTGCAGTTCCAGAATACGTAATAAAGAAACACAAGGTAAAACGGTCATACGTACATTGAGGGGCTTATAATTGACGTATATATGAAAGCACCAATCGGACATACCAGGTATTGTAAAACTGGACATTTGGAAACGAACTAAAATAATTAAAATACCGGAAGGAGAAACACGTTGGTTTCAGAAAAAATAATATAACTCTAAATAGACGAGTTCCTGACGTTTTATTTTATCTTACAGGTATGCAGATATTTTATAAAAAAACAACCAGGCGAAATGTTTTAAAATGACCAAGGTCACCTGATTATAGATCGCATCATTTCAATTAATTAGAAATGCTGTAACTAAAATAATAAAAATAAATATTTTTGAACGTTTTAATTTCAGTCCAGTAAATTGAATAACGATTTGACATTTCGAACGTTAACTTATATTACGGACACCGACCCACCTAAAGGTTAGGTACCCTGATAGCTGCATTAACCGCATTTTAAAGTGTGTGGACTGGTGACCCTATATTGTTTTTATATCATTTGAAAAATATATGTTTGCTGATTGCTAAATTTAAATAATATTAAAACAAATAACACACATAAAGTTTTTTTCAGGTTGTATATTTACTCATTTTTTCAACTAAAATCTAACATAGTAGGTCATAGTTTGGTTAACGTGGGTCATATTTCGTAGCTCGACAAATGAAAATAACATAACAAAAATGGTAGAACTGGATTGTAGATCGTAGATCGACCATCTGATTAACATATTATGTTGTTTTTTTCTAATGACCAATGAAATTTTTCATGTTGATTTAATTGGTCGAGCCAATTCTTTAATCTTTTGATGACGTCATTCTATGGGCAACGCTCAAACTTCTCACAGTTCTTGAATATACGTATAATGTTTGGTAAATTGTTCTTTTCTGCACACAAACACCCCCTCCAACATACACATTATTTTGTAAAGGATATCTTAGTTTTGTGAATATCGATGTTTAGTCTGTTTAAACGATATTCGTTGAGCCGTATCACTATTCTGGAAACATGCTAAACGTCAAGCCAATATATCCAAATAAATTATTGAAGCGTCAATAACTGTGATTTCATTCAAAACGGTTAAAACAGCTTATAGTTCGTCGTCGATTCCCTCGCATATGTCTTGCATGTACACGAGGTTCTCTGTACCCATGCGGGAGTCGAACGTGCTTGAGACTAAGGGCATAGAACTGTCACCCGGCCGCCCGAACTCTTCATAAACGGGGTTCGCCTGACGTCGTCTACAAGCGGAGAGATTGTTCGAGAGAGTTGTTTGTGCATCTTGGATTAATTATTGCTATTCAGAAAGTCTATAGATAAACCATATATAGAAACTTATTCGAAAATGGTATTTAATGCATGTAGATAAAAATATGTTCTGGAATAATTTATTGTTTGCAATATTAAATTCTGATTTTAGAATAAATCCTAAGCATAACTGTGCTGAACCAGTGTTATTTAAACGGAAATAGAAGGCAGACACCAAACAATTGAAGACACTATATTCTGAGAAGTTATAAGTTAGCTTAAGCAGATATAGTAAATACACAATGTTTCTGTACTTTTGTGAAAGAAACCAAATTGATAGGAAAGGGATTTTGTGAACTTAAACTACACTTGTTTCAAGTCTTACCTTTTAATTTTCACAGCCGCCAAGATGGTGACAGGTACCAGCAGGACAACCGCCCCAACAACGGCGAAAACCCAGGCATGACCGGCCACCCAGCTCTGTAAGATTTGCAATGTTAAATAATTTCTTTCTAATTTGTTAAAACTACCGGTGGACTGGTATAAACTGTGGTTATATCAATTATAATTTGTATTTTTGTAATCGGCTGTTATAAAAGTCGTTTGCTGAAAATTGTGAAGACTGTTTGATATTCAACAAGTATTAATAAAACAACATAACTAAGGTATTGAAAAATATACTTTCAGCAGAAATATATTGTTAAACGTCATCAAACTTAGCTCATAATATGTGCACAAAATAATAAATTATGAAGTTAAAAATTGCATGCAGTTTATATCAGCCAAAGAATTCTTTATTCATTTTCAAACTTTATTTGTGGAGATGTATTTTCAATGGTAGCCTTGTTTCAAACTGACCTGGGGCTGTTTAGAGTTTGAAGTTTGAGTGTGTGCACCCCGATTAATGGTATTTTCACAAAATTCTCCAGTTGCTTCATCATGGCAGTCACAATGAAACGACCCAACATTATTGATACAAACACCTCTATTGCAAGGATTGTGATAACATTCGTTAATATCCATTTCACAGCGCACACCGTAATAGCCCGAAGAGCAGTTACAGCTGTAAGACCCATCAGTGTTTAAACACGACCCGTTTCCACAAGAACGAGAGTCACATTCGTTAACATCATTTTGACATGTGTTTCCATGGAAACCGTTGTCACACTGGCACGAATACGACCCCTTTGTGTTCATGCACTTTCCATGAGCGCAGATGGGCGGCTGAGATAAACACTCGTTGACGTCATCATCGCAATGCGCGCCATCCCATCCGTTATTGCAAACGCATACAAACTTGCCTGACATATTTTGACAGCTGCCGTGCAGGCATGCACTAGACAAGCACTGTGAGACGTCATTGTCGCAAAGAGAGCCGTTAAATCCATTATTGCAGTTACATTTGAAATATACCTGTGTGTTTACACAAGAACCATGAAGACAAGGGTTAGACGCGCATTGATCTACGTCATTCTGGCAGTCGTGCCCAGTATATCCAACAGTACATTGACACGAATACGACCCAGGGGTATTCACACATATAGGACAGGACTGATCCAAACATTCGTCGACGTCGTCGCGACAAAACTTCCCCTGGAACCCGGCGTTACAAGAACAATAGAAGCTGCCTTGAGTGTTCACGCAGGTTCCGTTATTACATAGATTATGGCCGGAAACCATGTTACACTCGCCGCTATCATCGCAGTCCGTGGATGGGTTGAACCCCACGTGACACTTGCACACGTGGCCGCCATCTGACGTCACCGAACACGAACCCCCATTTTTGCATGGTGACGATCTGGTGAAAGATAGTGATGCAACTTTCATGTCGTTGATAGTTCAAACAAAGTCATATACAGAAAATACATGTGTGCCATAAGAACACTGACCTTGATATACCGTTGAGCAATATATGGCTTACGTTAGTACCATGTTCTCTAACAGGCAGTATAATGTTTCAAATGGGAAATAGCAAACATACCCACAAGCCTCCATCATAAAGTTACAGTGAGTTCCGGTAAAGCCTTTGAAACATGCACAGTGGTAACTTCCTGGTGTGTTGACGCAACTTCCGTTGTTGCAGATGCCAGACGCCATTGAACATTCATTGAGGTCCGCGCAGTTTGGCGATAAGAAACCCGAGAAGCACGTGCATTCGTAACCAGGAGACGTGAGTAGTGGGGTACAAGTGCCACCGGAGCCACAGGGTTTATTATCGCAAATGGTACAGGTTACCTAAATTAAAGTTAATTTGAAAATCGATGATTATATAATTTTCACCGAGCAAAGAATTGAATTGGGGGGGAGAGGGGGGGGGGGGTAGCGAGATAACGTAGGGATAGCCACCTGCTCTTTACGTAACGAAACTCGGCCATAGGCACAGTAATGTCATTTAATATTAATGCTAACATGCCGACTTATACACCAAATCGAACACAATAACAATGAATAAATAGTCCTACCTTTGAAGAATTCCAACACAAAAGAACTATGCCGATGGTGAGGAGCCTGTACATTTTGATACTTTTTGTGCAAACATTTTCAAAAATGAATATCCTTTCATATCGTTTTTGTTTAACATATCACTCAAATGTAAACATAGTTTATCAAATCATAATGTACACAGATAATTCAAGATCAAACCATCGAATAGCGTATGTTAAGTCAGTATAACAATAACATTATTCACATATTTATGTCTAGTTTCATGCCATATACACAACATCATGATTTTTTCAAGTGCTGAAACCGGCAATGCCTTGATTTTCTCGAGTGTTTGTTTACTAAGTGAAAGTGATATTGTCTTGAAACTTACAACTTGAAAACCTTCAAATGGTTCAATGGTAAAATCATAATTTCAAATTTGCAATAATATGTTATTGTTTGACTGAGTTGATACGAAAGTGTTGTAGACGCTTTCAACCTTAAAGCAACTGCCAAATATGTTATCAAAAACTACTTAAACTTTAGCCTTATGCTTGCATTAAGAATAAATACTTGCACATAAGACTTCTAAACCCTCCTGAATGGCTCAAGCTTATGAACATGTTTTACTAATAAAATTTCCAAGTCTCCATAAACTTCTTATAATAGAATGTTTAAAGAAAAGCAAAAGAGCAAACTATTGCAAATTTAAATGGGAAATGAAAATGTCAAAATATTTATCAAACAATCGAAACCCCGTTGGCTCGAGGTACAGGCGTACGTACTTCGAGCATTGGGGAATTCGAGCAAAGCGGGAATGCTTTCAGTATAAAGTTTCAGTATAAAGAAATCAGTCATTACATCCAGTTCATGCCAATGAGGAAATTAAGCCAAGCAAGTTCCAGCCTATGGGTTTCGACTGTATTTGTTGAGAAAATCTTGTCAAAAAATATTAAAGCATCTTTTGAAAAGAACATAATACAAAATTTGCAATGTCACCATTAGTACATGTTAAACTGTTGTAGTTTCAACATCGTTTCAGTGTTCGATGCTGCGACAAACAGCTGTCAAGTGTGTTATTAAAAGTTTACTTAAACTTCAGTCTTATGCTTACATCAAGTACAACTGCTTGCAGATAATACTTATAATCTCTCCTGGATGGAGTAAAGCTTAAGCATATAAACGTCTCATACTTGACTTTTTCCAACATTCAAGTCCCCATAATCTATTGTTATGTTTATATTAATAAAATTGGTACATATTTAAATGTAACATTCGATACTGCGATGAGTTTGATTCTTGTTGTGAAATGTTTCTTTGACGCGATAGCTCAACTTTCATATAACAAAACAAAGAGTGACAAAATGGCCCTATGTCGCTCACCTACTTTAATGATCAACAATTCAGTGGTTATTAAGGTTGTTTAAGCTTGCCCAGGAATTAAGTGGTTGTCGATTAGTTTGTGAATGATATTGAATACAAAGTAAGTAATTTGATGCTCAGTATTTATCTGCTTGCTGAAGAAGATTTTAAAGTTAGTTGTTGATAAGGAAGTCATTAACAGCTATGAAAGTCACTGGTTGCTATGGATGTAGTAAGTTACTAAGCACTACATGAGGCTACATACCAATTATCAAAGGTCTTGGCCTTGCAGTATTAGATGAGATATAAATGTATAAGCATATAGAAAACTTTGGATCCCTGGGCCAGTATTAACAGCATCCGGATTAAGTTTGCAAATCCGGAATTTTTGCAAACTTAAATGTTAAATGTTAACTTTAAAATATTTAATTATTAACCTCGAATATGTCAAAGTTTACAGGTAGTCACTTCCGGTAGTTATCAATATTGTATCAATTCTGATTGGTTGCTTTATTTTGCGATAGTTTTGGTGCAAATATTTCCGCGCTAAAATATTCATTCGATCTTTGTTTGTCGGCCTGACAGTTGTCGTTTGAAATAAGTTGTAAAAAAGGTAACTTTAGATGTAGTTAGTTACTATGCACTACATGAGGCTACAAACAAATTACCAACGGTCTTGGCCCTGCAGTTTTAGATGAGGTATAACTGTATAAGCATATAGAAAACTTTGGATACCTGGGCCAGTATAAATAATTCATTAAACATCTTCAGTCATTTCCCTACATAATGCTACCGTTGTTACAGACGCCGGGCGACATTGAACATTCATCGATGTCCGCGTTGTTTTGCGAGAGGATGCCCGGTAAGCACGTGCACTCGTAATCCGGAGACGTGAGTAATGGGGTAAAAGTCCCGGAGGAGCAACAAGGTTTACTGTCGCATTTTGTGCGGCTTACCTTTAAGGTGAAGTCGAAAATCTACGATTTATGACAACATAACCGATCATAATTTCGTGATGATCATTACCATAGTTGTGTTATATATGAACATTATTGTGCACACTAAGTGGATGGGAGAAGGTAGGCTGGGGTTGGGTGGGGGGGGGGGGTAGGGATATCCTCATTCTCTAAACGAAACGATGCTCTGCCATATGCACAGTTCGTTTATGTTCTCTGATGGATAAAAATCTTTAATATTATTTCATAGAGCCATTGCAAATATTACTTAAATGCTTTCATATATACCACAATACAGAACACAAGAACAAAAAAGTAGTCTTACTTTTGAAGATTTCCAACACAAAACAACAATGCCGATTGTGAGAAGCTTGTTCATTTTTGTGAAAATATTTCTAAAAATTAATATTTATATATTTCGTCAGTGTTAAAATTACATATCTCTTAAAAGTAAACATAGTTAATCGGATGATAATATTCATCTTTTCAATTGTTTAATTTAAATTATCTTTGAATACTATCATCCGATTAATAATACCTTATAGCGTCTAATAAAACCCATATAAAAACTAAAACTATTCATATATTTATTAGAAGTACCATATACAATACACGCAACATCATGAGTTTTTTTATCTTTTCCATTGGGTCAGAAGTTTCTTATTTTTTCTCTGAAAAAGATTTGCCTCGATTGCAAGTTATTTTAACAACTATAGAACACGTCTACTAAACGCCAGCTCCATCACTTACAAGATACCAGATACAAGATACAAGAATCTTTATTTAAAGTCGGGTATGTGTTAACAAGAAACTTTAGCTCAATGAGCTATTTTCCGACATGAATAACAGACATACATAACATATCAAATAAAATAACAATGAGCTTGTGACCTGGAAATAAGAGTATATATGTTAAAATGAACACATACTGGAGTAAGCATACAAATACAAATAGGAAAATAGGATTAGAGCATCAAGAACAGTGATAACACCAACAAGTTTTAACGGCTGTACGGCCAGTCCACACGCGCACGGTTCCACTAGTTGATATACCACTGTAAAATGGTTAGTTGTTTCAAAAGTATAACTTAAAGGGTAGTGATATACATTGAAGTAGCAAAATTGTAAGTAGCAAACTATTACAGGGAATAACAGCTTTGCACATCGATGTGTAGTTTGTAAAAAAACAACATATAATTAATCTAGCATGATAGAAAAAATCCTTTGAAAGTGATGCTTAGAGGAGGTATGATATGTTTAATGTTATTTTGATATTACACCTATCACTGTAAAAGAATGTTAATTGAACAAATAAAGTCGTAACACCTAAACAAAAAACTTGCCGAAAGAAAAACACAAGTAGTGGTATATTTTCGACAGATGTTATATAAATTTGAACAATCATAATTATATATTAGCCAATGTAATTTAATTTAATAAGTTGTTAGTTGTCAAAGAAGTCCGCTGAAATCTTTGCTAGTATTTGAATGTCATGTCTTGTCCAGTGGGTGTAAGCCATCCCATTGAAAACAAAACTCCCTTTTCCGTTAAAACAAAGGATAACAGATATTCAGTGAAACATCTTATAGTTCTCAATTTCTTCTAATTTTTTAAAGGAAAAAATGGTATTATTGACAAATTGAACATTTACAAGAGGGACCTGTCCAGGTACAGATCAGCCTTTAAAATTCCAAGTAGCTTTGGGAGACCCTTTTTTCCTTTGGGAGGCTGTTCCATACCTGACTGGCCTCAAAGCGGAAAGAGTTTTTCCATATTTAGTAGTTCTTACTGATAGAACGTCTACACAGTTTCATATCTCAGATTAAAATTACATGCCTTAAATGTTACAAGGTTGTGAACATATTCTGGTGAGATACCATACAAACATTTGTAAGTTTCAACAGCAATGTATCTTACCCTGCTCAAATTTAATGTTGGCAATTGAATTCTATGAAGAAGATATTCGTAAGTTGAGGTGTAATCATTAAAAACAATTTTTAAAGCTCTGTATTGAATCTTTTCCATTTTTTGTGTTGGTCTTGCTACAAAAATGCCAAACGACAGGACAGTAGTTGAAATTGGATCTGATAACAGAATTAAAGCTTAGCAGCTTTTTTGCACATTTTAGAAATCTGGGCATCAAAATTTAATAAACTATCTACTTCAACACCCAAAAGTTTGCACTTGCTCTTCAAAACAATGGTGTGATTAAATGTATTGAATTGTTTTATTTCTTTAACAGACCTTGAGCCAAATGAAATTGCCTGAAATTTGTCAGGGTGAGCCTGCATTTGATTGGAAGTAAACCAGTTTAACAAAACGTTACTTTCGTCTTCAAGAGTGGTCTTAACAACATCAGGATTTATATCACACACAGAAAGAGTATTGTCATCTGCATAATTATACAAAGCTGCATTATTGATAAAATAGAAGATGCCGTTTAGGAAGACATTGAAAACTAAAGGCCCTAATATTGATCCTTGTGGTACGCCTTTCAGGATGGAGTCCGACTCACTGGTAATTTGAGCAAGTTTGACAGGGTGCTTTCTTTCTTACTTATCGGTTGTACAAGAAATTAAAATGGCGACACTTCCGTGGTGCAACTGTGCCTTTTTATTTGTACGCATGTGAATAAAATTTATATTTCATTTGTTATTTGTATTAAATTGCCATATTTATCAATCGGAGAATGAAGTACCGTGTAGGAACACTTTTACCTCAAGGTTTGATACCGATCGTTGAATACAGTCAGCGAATTTCTTGCGACTGGTTGTTGCTGAATAAGAACCATTTTTACGTGTGCAAAAATTAAACAAAAATGCTTCCGTTGCTTTCATGATGGTGAACAGACAGTGTTTTGTTTACTTGCCTTTACGTACATCAATTATCAGTGGAAATAAATGTGATAATGCAAAAAACGTTGGTGAGAACTCTGTAACTAAATGTGACCAAAATGCTGCTGTAATACGCAGACAGGTATTTTTTACAAAAGGTTTCATATTGCAATATCAACGGTGAATGCTCGGCGCACGTTTGGAAATGGAAACTACTTTGCAACGATCTGCAACCAGTCGCCGATGAAGCGCCGAACGGTCACCACATCACCACTGCTCACTTATATGTCGCCAAAATGTTGCAAAAGAGTCAGTCAGTCAGTCCTTTGTGCATGATTAACGAACTGGTTGAGATCGATTTCGTTTTGCGACCGATCTGATACATTAAAGCGACCTAAGCCTCTTAAACTTCTTAGCGATTGTCAATATGTTTCGTCGCAAGGTGACCGGGCCTTAAGATCTTGAATATTTGCAGTATGAAGAGAAATGTTTAAAAAAACTAAATAGACGAACCTTAATTCAATTGTATGACATCAACACTATTATGAGTGTACAATGATAGTGGGGGTAATCAAAGTTAGATGGACTCTTGACGATAATAAAAGATTATCACCATATATTATTTATAAACACACATTGCTGACTTTCAACTATAACATATGTGTTTATGATTTCTTACCGTAGTTGTAAAAAATGACTTAATACCAATCTAATAAAAATATGCAAATACATTAAGATCAGCCATAATCATCAACCAAATATGACAGCACAACAGTTGCGATACAATGGACAATTTCTACTACTTCTCCAACCATTTATAACAACATGAACCTATGGGTTACCTGGATCGTAGGTCGTAGATCGACCATTTGATACACATGGAAATTGGTTGCAATGTTAAATATTTCCTCGCTTTTTGTTTGTTATAAAAGTCGTTGTTTAACTATTGGTAAAGAATGTTTAATATGCAACACTTATTGATGATATGGAAACCTTATAAGGCAAGTATTGGATAAAATCATACTATTCAGCAAAAATATATTGCTCGAAGTATCGAAACTTAGCTCATAATTATGTGGTCAAAACCTAAGAACTAACTTGGTTTTTATACCCCCTTCGTTTACTTAAGAATCGTTCGGGGAACAATATGTAAGCAACAATCGGACATTCCAGGTATTGCAAAACTGAACAATTGGAAACGAACTAAGATAACTAAAACAATGCATGAAGGGAAAAGACATTGGTCTCTACAAAATAATATAACTCTAACTAAGCAAGTTCCTGACAAAACGAACTAAAATAACTTACAGTACAGGAAGCAGAAACACGTTGGCTTCACAAAAAATATATAACTGTAAATAGACGAGTTTCTGACGTCATTTCATCACACAAGTATGGGCTTCCGAAAAAAATATATAACTGTAAAATAAGAATGATTTTTGAACATTTTCAACTCAGTCGAGTAAGTTGAATCACGATTTGACATTTCGAAATTTATATTATTTTACGGACTTAGACCCACAAAAAAGTAAGGTTCTCTGATAGCTGCATTAGCTGTATCTGAAAGTGTGTTGCCTGGTGACCCTATGTTGTTTTAATATCATTTGAAAGACATATGCTTGCTGGTGTCTGAATTAATTTACATTAAAACAATTATCATGCATTAAGTTATTTTAGTTTGTATGTTTGCTCATTATTTCGACGGAAATCGAGCATATATGTAATATTATGGTTTACCTCGGTCGTAGCTCTACCAATGAAAATAACATGGACATTTGATAGAACTGGATCGTAGATCGTAGATTGACCATCTGATGAACATACAAATTGTTAGATTTTACTAATAACCAATATTGTTTATGTTGAGCCAATTCTTTTATATTTGGATGGAATCATTCTACGAGCTACGCGCCAACTTCTCACACCTCTTTAATATAAGAATCATGGTTGGTAATATGTTTACATTTTCTTTTCTGGACACAAACACCCTTTCAACACCCAGCTCCCTTCCAACAGACACATTCTTTTGTAATGGATATCTTAGTTATGCATATATCGATGTGTAGTCCGTCTTAACGATATCCGTTGAACCGTAAAATATTCTGGAAACATGCTAAACGTCAAACCAACAAATCCAAATAAATTATTGAAGTACCAATAACTGAGATTTCCTTGCATATGTCTTGCATAAACAGGCGGTTTCCTGTACTCATGCGGTCGTCAAACATGCTTGAAACTGAAGGAATAGATAGTAATTCCAGCCGCCGAACTGCTCATAAACGGCGTTCGCCTGGCGTCGTCTGCAAGAGGAGAGACTGTTCGAAAGAGATGTTGGTGCATCTTGCATAAATTATCGCTGTACAAATAGTCTATAGATGAACAATCTATATAACTCATTTGAAACTTTTTAGATATATTTAGACCATCAAATTGTTCTGGAATAAATCACAATATTTTTTTGCAATATTTAAGAAGAACGTTCTGAAATATATTTAAATATGTTATAGAATATATCATAATCATAATTCTGATGAATCAGGGTTATATATACGTACAATGAAAGACAGACACCAAAACAATTGAAAACAAGCAATTTTCTTTGTAATTTTTGTTAGCTTGTGCATACGTTATAGATACGCAATATTGAAGTCTTACTTTTTTATTTTCCAAGCCGCCAAAATGGTGATTGATACCAGCAGGACAACCAGCCCAACAACACCGAAATCTCCAGGCATGACCGGCCACCCAGTTCTAAAAAATTTGCAATGTAAACTTTGTATTTCATCTTATTTGTTGAAATTCCAGATGGACTGGTCTAAATTTTGGTTTTGTCAATAATTTTTGTGTTTCCGTTTGTTTATATTAAAGTCGTTTTATTACTTCTTGTAAAGACTGTTTGATACTCAATACGTTTTAATAACACGGACACCTTATAAGGCTAGTATTCGAAGTTATTATACTATTCAGCAAAAATATATTGCTTAATGTCTTCAAACGTGGCTAATAATATGTGGTTAAGATGTACTAAAATAATCAAAGTGATATAACAAATTTTCGAATTGAGCTTAGTTTTCCTCCCGAAAGCATGCAGTTAATATCAGACAAAGAAATCTTTATTCCTTTTAATTCTTCTTTCGTGAAGATGTATTTTCAATGGTAGCCTTGTTTGAAACTGACCGGAGGCTGCGTAGAGTTTGAAGCTCTTGCCGGCATAATAGTAACGTTTTGACAAAACTCACCAGTACCTACAGTATGGCAGTCACAGTGAAACGAACTATTTGTATTGACACAATCACATCCTTTGTAAGGAGTATCAGTACATTCGTTAAAATATCTTTCATAGTAAACACTGGAATAACCCGAAGAACAGTTACATCTGTAAGAACCAACATTTTTTTTATAAACAAACTGTTTCCACAAGGCCGAGTGTCACATGCGTTGATGTTATTTTGACTCGCGTTTCCATGGTCATTGTTGTCAGTCTGGCACGAGTACACCATCGTGTTCATGCATTTTCCATTTACGCAGACGGATAGCTGATATAAACACTCGTTAATGTTAATGCGACATGTTAACGTTGACATCGCAATGCGCGCCGTCCCATCCTTTATTGCAGACGCATACCGCCATGCCTAGCGTATGCTGACATCTGCCGTGCAGGCATGCTCTAGATAATCACTGTGAGACGTCAATGTCGCAAAGAGAGCCTTTAAATCCCTTATTGTAGTTACATTTGAAAGATCCCTGTGTGTTTACACAAGAACCATGAAGACAAGGACTAGAAGCGCATTGATCGAGGTCCATCTGGCAGTTGGGTCCAGGATATCGCGCAATACATTGACACGAATACGACCCGGGGGAGTTTACACATATTTTTGTTTTAGGGCAGGAATACCTCAAACATTCGTCGACGTCGTCCTGACAAAACTTGCTCTGGTACCCGGCGTTACAGGAACAATAGAAGCTGCCTTGAGTGTTAACACAGGTGCCGTTACTGCATGGGTTGTGGTCGGAAACCATGTTACACTCGTCTATAACATCGCAGTCCTTGGATTGGTTGAACCCCACGTTACAATTACACACGTGGCTGCCATCTGACGCCACCGAACTCGTACTCCCATTTTTGCATGGTGACGATCTGGTGAAAGATAGTGATGAAATCTTCATGTCGTTGATAGGTCAAATAAATTTATGTACAGAAATTACGTGTGTGCCATAAGAACACTGACCTTGATATACCATTAAGCAATCGAAGGCTAACGTAGGTATAATGTTTTCTAACAGGTATTATAACGTTTCAAAAGGGAAATAGCAATCATACCCGCAAGCCTCCATCACATTGTTACAGTGACGTCCGGTAAAGCCTTTGAAACATACATAGTGGTAACTTCCTGGTGTGTTGACGCATATTCCGTTGTTGCAGATGCCGGACCCCATTGAACACTCATTGCGGTCCGCACAGTTTGGCGATAAGAAACCCGAGAAGCATATCCCGAAGACGTGAGTTATGGGGTACAAGTGCCACCGGGGCCACAGGGTTTATTGTCGCAAATGGTACAGGTTATCTTTAAGGTAAATTCCATGTCATATCAGATGAAATATAAATCATACGGGAACATATCAACAAGTAAACAAAAGGCATAGTTGAACCAAAGAATAATCGATTTCTTTGCAACACCGATAATTGGTGGAGCTGAAGTTTCGTAAGCATGTAGTAAGCGTTAAAGAAAACCAGGGCTGCTTGATACCGGTCGGTGGATACAGTCAGCGGATCTTCTGTGACTGGTTGCTACTGAATGGCGAGTTGTCGATCGATAAAAAAATATCACACAGTTCCACTTTGTTCGCGTGCAGAAGAAATAAAAATGCTACAGTTGCTTTCATGATGGTGTACAAACGTTTGATTTATTATTTTTATTTTGTTTGTGTTCACATTGCGTATCTGTGGGAAGAAATGTGATAATGCAAGAATCGGTTATGTGAACTCTGTAAATACATGTAACAAAATGCTGTTGTAATGCGCAGACAGGTATTTTTATATAGAAGGTGTCATATTGCAAGCCAGTCATCGAAAAAAGACGAAGAATACGAACTCTTTGGGAGATTTCTATAAGATCAATGAAACCGCTAAATGACCAAATCAGTCACAGCCAGTCTCTTGTGTAAGCTCAAAACACTGGATGCGACCGATAATGTTTTGCGACCGCTCAAAAACATTGAAGCGACTGGGTCATGAGATATAAATATTGGCGGTATAAAGAGAAATGGCTATATATAAACCTTAATTGACGAATTTCAATTCTATTTTATGACATCAGTTTTATTATCAATGTAAAAAGATAACGGGGTTATCATAGCCAGATGGACTCTAGACGATATTGAAAGATTAACATCAATATATTATCAGCAGAAAAAAACCAGACTATAATACTCAATTGGATAAACTGTACCCTATATCTGATGTTTTAATGAGTTGTTACCGTAGTTTTAAGCATTGACTGAATATCAATCTAAAAAACATGCAAACACACATTTCGAACAGCCATAATCATCAACAAAATATGACAGCATACCAGTAACGGTTCATTGGTAAATACTCACTAGTTCTCCACCAGTCAGCACAAACGTCATACTTAAAGGACTCCAACCCACAAATAAGTCAGCTTATATCTGATAGTTCCTTTAACCGTATGCTAAAGTGTGCTGCGGGGTGACCATAAATAATTTTGATATCATTTGAAAGAAATATGCTTGCTGATTATTAATTAATATGTAAGTAATTAAAAAATGACTCAGAGAACATTATATATAGTAAGTGTGTAAAGCTGACCTTCATTCCAACTGCAATCGAATGTAAATGTCATTTGTTGATTGACTTGAGTTATATTTCGTAGCTCAGCCAATTAATATCGATATGCGATCTACGAGCTACGCGTCAATTTCACACAACTCTTTTGTATACCTTTTTTGGTTAATTAGTTAACATTTTTTCTTCACAAAATTTTTACAGCTGCCATGCAAGCACGCACTTGACAAGCACTGTGTGATATCATTGTCGCAAAGAGTCCCGTTAAATCCTTTATCAAAATTACATTTGAAAGATTCCTTTGTGTGTTACACATGAACCATGACGACAAGGACTGGACGCGCATTGATTGACGTCCATCTGACAGACGTGTCCAGTATATCCTTCAATACATTGACACACAATTAACATATATCGATTGGTAAAGGAATTACTCAAACATTCGTCGACCTGTTCCCGACAAAACTTTCCCTGGTAGCCCGTGTTACAGGAACAAGAAAAGCTGCCTGGAGTGTTAACGCAGGTTCCGTTATTGCATGGATTGTGACCGGAAACCATGTAACACTCGTCCCTATCATCGCAGTCCGTGGATGGGTTAAACCCAAGGTAGCACTTACATACGTGGCTGCCATCTGACGTCACCGAACACGAACCCCCATTTTTGCATGGTGACGACCTGGTGAAGATAGTGTTGCAACTTTCATGTCGTTGATAGTTCAAACAAAGTCGTATACAGAAATTATATGTGTGTCATAAGAACACTGAATTTGATATTCTATTAAGCAATCGACGGCTAACGTTGGAACCATGTTTTCGAACAGGCATTATAATGTTTCAAAATGGAAAAAGAAAACATACCCGCAAGCCTCCATCACATTGTTACAGTGAGTTCCGGTAAAGCCTTTGAAACATGCACAGTGGTAACCTCCTTGTGTGTTGACGCAACTTCCATTGTTGCATACTGCGGGCGCCATTGAACACTCATTGTGGTCCGTGCAGTTTGGCGCCAGGAAGCCTGCGAAGCACGTGCACTCGTAACCCGGATATGTGAGCAATGGGGTACAAGTCCTGCCGGAGCCACAGGGTTTATTTTCGCATATGGTGCACCTAACCTTTAAACTAAAGACGAACATGGACGATTTATGAAAACATAACCGTTCATAATTTCGTGATAGTAATTTCCATCGTTGTGTAAAATATGAGCAGTATTGTGCTCCATTGAGGTGAAATGGGGTCGGGGTCTAGGAGAATGTAAGGAAAGCCTCCTGGCCCCAATTTCTCGAAATTTCTTAAGCTTAATAGGCTTAAGTAGCTTATTTCAATTGTCCAAAATACAAACTTGAAATGAATTTCGATAAATGAAAAATGGTTAAATGTAATAAGCATATAGATAATTCCTATCTAAGGTATAACAACTAAGTAAATATTATGCAACTAATTGAAAAACAAAAACATTGAGTTTAGCTTAATCCTGTTATACGGGACTTAGGAAGTTTCGAGAAATTGGGGCCTGCTCTCTACGAAACGATGCTCTGCCATATACACTTAGAGCTATTGTAAATAATGCTAAAATGCCAGAATATACACTAAAGGGAACACAATAACAATCAGAAATATTCTTACCTTTGAATATTTCCAACACAAAAGAACGATGCCGATTGTGAGAAGCCTGTACATTTTGATACTTTTTGTTCAAATATTTTGAAAATTGGATATCTCTATATATTGTAATTGTGTTACATATCTTAAATGTAAACATAGTTTATCGGATGATAATATTCGAAGATTATTTAAATCAAAACAATCGAATAGCGTCTATTAATACCGTATCAAAATAAGTTTTCACACATTTATCGGAAGTACCATACCATACACACCCTATTTTGATTTGTTATATCTTTTCCATCGGGTAAGCCGTTTCTTAACAATTATACTTTTTTTTTGAAAGGTAAAACTATGTAATTTCGAAAGAAAAACTACAATTAAGGAAATTTGCTTCAACTGCACCCTTTTACAACATTTGTGGAATTGTTGTACCACAAACAGGTGCATCTTAAATAAGCGTTTACTGGACTTTCGCCAGCTATTTATGCTCATAGAAGAACAGTTGCACTTTATACGCATGAAAAGACTCAATAAAATGGCTGAAGTTGCTTTCCTTATTATGTACATACTTGTTTCTTGCATTCACACACAGAAATGAAGAGTGTAAAATAAAAAAAGTAAAAGATATGACAGAATGATGTTGTTATGCGCAGATAAGTATTTATTTTATAGAAAATGAAATATTGCTGCCTCAATGGTGAATGATCGGCGCACGCTTGGAAACCATCATCAAACAATGATCGGCAATCAGTCGCCTTAATGCATCGGCCGGTCATCGCCTCATCACTGATCAATCAGATAGGTCGCACCAATGTTGAAATAGTCAAAACTTTGTCTAGCTGAAACCGATGACATCACAATCCACCCAATCTTCAAAAGTAAGATTTAACGGTTAAAGACTTCTAACAGATCAATTGTAACCATTCAGCGATCACATCGGTCACAGCCAGGTTTTGTGCACGCTGAAAAGACTAGTGGCGACCAATTTCCTTTCTATGTTGGTGTTACCGAGGTTTAAGGTATTCATATTGGCGGTATTAAGATGCATAGCTTTAACAAAAGAAAAATCGGCGAACTTTAATTCCGTTTAATGACATCAATTTATTATGAACGAAAAAAGGGTAATATGATAATCATAACCAGATTGACTCTAGACGGTTTTGAAATATTATCTGATATTATCATAAGAAAAAAAACAACACTATAATATACGATTTGCAACCTATGTATTAACGTTTTAACATGTGATATTATGATCTTGAATCTTTGCAGGTCTTTTGTTTGTCTGTTATTGGATAATCTATTAAGTCGTAAAATAGCTATCAGCTAGTGTTTTCATGTTTATCATAACCGACTTTAAATAAAGATTATCTTATCTTATCTTTTCTTATCTTATTAATGATATGTTACCGTAGTTTTAAGCATTAAACTGAATAACAGTCTCAAAACACACAAATACACATAAGTCACAGTTAAAACCTTCAGCAAAATAAGTCAACAAAACAGTTCGGTGTACAGGACAATTTCCACACCTCCTCTAACGATCAGTACAAACGGTATTTCAATGGCTCCGATCCACAACTACCACAGTTTCTCTGAAATCTGTACAAGCTGTTTGACAATTTGTGTTGTCTGGTGACCTTATATAATTTAGACGTCGTTGAAACGTTTTTGCTTGCTGCTTACTGATGAATAGAAATAATTGGACTTTAGTCATCCCCCAACACAAATATACAAAGAAACGCTCTAGACAAAAAATGCGCACAAACACCTCTAGGGACTGTACTTAGAACGAAGTGATTTCAGTTCGAACACTTGTTCCTTATATCAGCGGAGATCGAACATTAACATAAACGGCATATTTTACAACATTTTAGCACCAAAATAACTTGTTTAATATATTGATGTATATTTTTTCGGTAATTTGAGAAGATATTCTCTTTTTCCCCACCTTTTAATAGTTCTTTCAAAATATCGTGTGCATCCAATTATCCAGAATCAAATAGTTGTGTATCGAATATCTCTTATGTTTGAGAGTATCGTTGTCTGGTTCGTTTAAACAATATCCGTTAATCCGAAACTTTATGCTAGGAATAAGCAAAATGTCAAACCGACATGTCTTAATAAATTGTAACTTTACGAGGTTTTGAGAAACTGGACATTCCAAGGGGTGAATGCGAAACGGTTCTATCTGCTTCTATATGTTATGTCACTTAGAACCTTTTCGCATTCAACCCTTGGATTTGGAAACGGAGTAAACTATATCAAAATACCGGACGCAGAAACACGTTGATTTCAGAAAAAAAAAACTTTAAATAGACGAGTTCCTGGCGTTTTATTATTTCACAGGTATGCAGATATTTTATAAAAAATCAAACAGGCTGAAATATTTTAAAATGACTTGGTCAAGGCCATCTGGTTATAGATCCCATCATTTAACATAGGAATGTTATCACTGAAGTAAAACGTTAGGTTCTCTGATAGCTGCATTAACCGCGTTTAAACGTGTGTTGACTGGTGACCCTATAATGTGTTTTTATCAGTTGAAAGATATATGCTTGCTGATTGCTAATTTAAAATAAAAGTAAAGCAAATATCACACATTAAGTTAGTTTTTTCTGTGTGTTTGTTTGCTCACTATTTCGACTAAAGCCGAACATAGTATATCATAATTTGGTTTACGTGAGTCATATATCGTAGCTCGACAAATGAAAATAACAAAAAAGGTAAAACTGGGTCGTAAAGCGTAGATCGACCATCTGAAAATCATATTACTTTTTTTGTATAATGCCAATTGTTAATTTAATTGGTCGTGCCAATTCTTTAACCTTTTGATGATGTCATTCTACGGGCAACGCGCCAACTTCTCACACTTCTTGAATAAACGTTTTATATTTGGTAATATGTTTACATTTTCTTTTCTACACACAAACCCCCTTTCAACACCACCCAGCCTCCTTCCAACATACACATTGTTTTGTAAAGGATATCTTTAACTTGCGAAAAATTGATGTCTTGTCCGTTGAGCCGTAACACTATTCTGGAAACATGCTAAACGTCAAACTAACATATCCAAATAAATTTTTAAAGAACCGGTAACTGAGATAAAATTCAAAGCTGTTAAACCAGCTTATATTTCGTCGATTCCCTCGAATATGTCTTGCATAAACAGGAGGTTCCCTGCTACCATGCGGGAGTCGAACGTGCTGGAAACGGAGGGATTAGAAGAGATTTCCAGCCGCCCGAACTGTTCATCAGCGGCGTTCGCCTGACGTCTTCTGCAAGAGGAGAGACTGTTCGAGAGAAATTATTTAATGTATCTTGCATAAATAATTGCTGTACAAATAGTCTCTAGATGAACCATCTATAGAAACTCATTTGAAAATTGTTTTGTATATATCTAGACCATCAAAATATTCTTGAAAGACGTATTAAGTAAGCATTGTGTGCATACGTAGTAGAAACGAAATGTTAAAGTCTTACCTTCTTATTTTCACAGCCACCAATATGGCAAATGGTACACACAGGGCAACCGCACCGACAACGCCAAAAACCCAGGCATGACCGTCCAACCAGCTCTATAAGATTTGCAGTGTTAAATATTTCTTTCAGATCTGATTTGTTATTCTTTTTTTTCGTTTGTTAAAAAAGTCGTTTTCTAACCACTGATAAAGACTGTTATAAAGCAAACCTTATAAGGCTAGTTTTGTGTATAATTATTCTTTGCAGTATAATTTGTTATATGTCTAGAAACGCAGTTCATAATATGTGGTTTAAATGTAATAAAATATGAAATTATGATATAACACAATTAAATTGAGCTGATTTTCAGGAAAGCATGCAGTTTATATAAGACAAAGATTTCTTCACTCATATTCATTCTTCTTTTGTATAGATGTATTCTCAATGGTAGCCTTGTTTGAGACTGACCTGGTGCTGCGTAGAGTTTGAAGTTTTTGCCGGCATAATACTAGTAGTAATGTTTGAACAAAATTCACCAGTTGCTTCATCATTGCAGTCACAGCGAAACGACCCAACTGTGTTGTTACAAACACCTCCAATACAAACACTTCTATTGCAATATTTTATTGTATCATTATATTCGTTAATATCTCTTTCACAGTGCAATCCGGAATAACCCGAAGGACAGTTACAAGTGTAAGAACCATCATTGTTTATACACGAACCGTTTCCACAAGGACGAAATTCACATTCGTTAACGTCATTTTGACATGTGTTTCCATGGTAACCGTTGTCACAGTGACACGAGTACGACCCTTTTGTGTTTGTGCACTGTCCATGGGCGCAGACAGATGGCTGATCCCATGAGCACTCGTTGACGTCATCATCGCAATGCGTGCCGTTCCATCCGTTATTGCAGACGCATACAAACTTGCCTGACATATTTTGACAGCTGCCATGCAGACATACACTAGGTAAGCACTGTGTGAAGTCATTTTCGCAAAGAGACCCGTTAAATCCATTATTGCAGTTACATTTGAAAGATCCGTTTGTGATCACACAAGATCCATGACGACAAGGGCTAGACGCGCATGGATCCACGTCCATCTTGCAGTCGTGTCCAGTATATCCCTCAGTACATTGACACGAATACGACCCTGGGGTATTCACACATATAGGACAGGACCGATCCAAACATTCGTCGACGTCGTCGCGACAAAACTTCCCCTGGTACCCGGCGTTACAGGAACAAGAGAAGCTGCCTGGAGTGTTGACGCAGGTTCCGTTATTGCATGGGTTGTGGCCGGAAACCATGTTACACTCGTCTATATCATCACAGTCCATAGACGGGTTGAACCCCATGTAACACTTGCACACGTGGCTGCCATCTGACGTCACCGAACACGTGCCCCCATTTTTGCATGGTGACGACCTGGTGAAAGAGAGTGAACGTACATTGACATAGCATTGAGCAATCGAGTGTTAACGTTAGTGCATAGGTTAAAGGCATTATAAGACGGAATAGATGGGTAACATTTTCCAATTATCCTCAGCTCTTTATATAGCTAATTATTAAAAATAAAAACCATTACTTAGGAAGAATAAGAACAACGCCAAATGATTGTCATGTTTATGTAGCTTATAATGTCGTGACATTTATTAGAATACAAATAATTCTCATTTCAAAGAAATAACTCAACACATATTTGTATATATTCGCCATAGACTTAACAACAGTGTTAAATAAACTAAGTTCTTATCATAATAATAAGTTGTACATATCATTAACATGATAAATGTGATGCACACGTACAATATCACAACTTATAATTAACATGGCTCATACGTATAGCAACATAAACACACTTATTAAACCTAGTACAACAAAAATAACACAACTATCTTAGTACCATCACAATACTTCAATGCACAACAGACATGAAATTCTTATTCAACACAAACAAATAAACGTCTTTCATAATGAAGAATATTAAAAGGGTTGGGTGGGTAGGTTAAATTGAAAATATATTTTAAAGTCAACTGACTGCCACGACAATCAAGATCGAATGATAAAAACCGCACAATTTACCCAAGGAATTTCATTAGCGCGAATGAATAGCCAATTAAAATTTCGTCCAATGAAACTCAATGATGGAATTAACTGCAAAAATAACGGATGAAACAAAGTGAAAGTAGATATGTAAATCCGAATGCACCAAAGAGAAAATAAATGTCGCAAAGTATAATTAATTATTTTATATTTAAAATATGCCAATGGCAAACCTACAAAGTATACAGTATTTTGTACATATACAAAAAATACATGTGTGCCATAAGAACACTGACCTTGATATACCATTGAGCAATCGACGGCTAACGTAGGTACAATGTTTTCTAACGGGCATTATAATATTTCAAAAGGGAAATTGCAAACATACCCGCAAGCCTCCATCACATTGTTACAGTGAGTTCCGGTAAAGCCTTTGAAACATGCACATTGGTAACTTCCTGGTGTGTTGACGCAACTTCCATTGTTGCAAACGCCGAGCGCCATTGAACACTCATCGCGGTCCGCGCAGTTTGGCGACAAGAAACCCGAGAAGCACGAGCACTCGTAACCCGGGGACGTGATTAATGAGGTACAAGTGCCACCGGAGCCACAGGGTTTATTGTCACAAATGGTACAGGTTACCTTTAAGGTAAAAACGAAAGTCGATGAGTTGTAGAAATATCACCGATCATAATTTCGCGATGATGATTATCATCGTTGTGTAAAATATGAACATAATTGTTCTCCAATGAAGTGGCTGCGTTATTGTGCTGGGCGCTTAGGGAAGATACCTGTAGCCTCATTCTCTTTACGAAACGATTCTCTGCCATAAGCACAGTTATGCTATTACTTCTTTTAAATTATATGATTTGTAAATAATAGTGGCATATTACTGTCTAAAGATAACCTGATAGCTTGCGCGAAATGTTTTGTGTGAAGTTCTTAATTTTCGCGAAAGTTAAATAGCTATCTAGTTAATATTCGCGATACGATTTTGGTTAGATACATATCAAAGAGACTAAACACTGGCGTGAAAGTGCCCAGAATTGCCACCTATTACGATTTTTAGCTTTACACCTCTTAAGGTTAACTAGTTAGGGGTTGCGAATTCCACATAATAAATAACATAATTCGTTAACTAGATAAGATTCGTGTTTTTCTTACCGCAACTAGATAGCTAGATAATTATCCAGAATATTAAGTGGTTAACACGGAATGATTCGCGAAAGTTAGCAGATTATCTTACGGCAATTATATGCCACCATAGTAAACGCCTTTAAAAATCATTTTATAGAGTCATTGGCTATAAAAATCTAAAATGCCTGAATACACTCCTTAGGACACAATAATAATTAAAATAGTCCTACCTTTGAAGATTTCCAACACAAAAGAACGATGCCGATGGTGAGAAGCCTGTACATTTTGACATTTTTTGTGCATATATTTTCAAAATTGAATATATATTTATATACATCGTAATTGTTGAACATATCTCTCAAATGTAAACATAGTTTATCAGATGATAATGTTCATAGATAATTTAAATCAAAACAATCGATTAGCGTTATTAAATACCGTATAAAAACTTATTCACGTATTTATTACAAGTATCAAATACCATACACGCACGGTCATGATTTTTTTTCCATCGGGGCAGACGTTTCTTTAAATTTTTATTTTTTTTATTTTTAGGGGAATCATATGATATGTAATTTCGAAATAGACTTCTCCAAACAGGAAACTGGCTTCCACTGCACGTTTCTCAACGTCTGGGGAATTGTTGTACCACAAACGGGTGCATCTATAGTTAGCGGTAACTGAACTATAATCTGCGAATCCTCTGTTTATGGTTGCGACCGGACGCGGACTGACCGGTGATTAGTTGGCGATCGACCGCCGATAACATACTACATGCATGTATTTGTTATTTAGAAGAGAGTTGTGTTTTGTACACGTAGGAAGACTAAATAAAAATGTTGTAGTCATGATGGTGTACAGATTGTTTTCTTGTCTTTACGCACAATATATATATATATATATATATATATATATATATATATATATATATATATATATATATATATATATATATATATATATATATATATATGATTGTAAAAAGATGATATTATAAAAAAGAAATCGTTGCTATGAGCTGACAAAATGATGCTGTTATGCGCAAACAGGTATTATTATTTTATAAAAAGTGGCATATTGCAAATTAAATGTCGAATAATCGGCGCACGCTTTGACACCACTTTTCAACGATTGGCAACCAGTCGCCGATAAAGCAACGGTCGATCACCACCTCACAACTGATCAACCACAGTTAGGTCACAGAAACTGATCACAATACAATCCAATCGAATTTTCAGAAATAAAACGCTTGGAGACTTCTAGGAAATCAATGAAACCACTTAGTGATCAAATTGGTAGCACCCGTCTTTGGTGTATGCTCAAGCGAAGGGCAGCGACCAATTTCGTTTTCCGACCGCTTTGAAACGTTGTAGCGATCTTAGAAATGTTTTAATGTTGAAAAAACACACTGCATTTTACAAAGTGCTATTGCTCTTAATGTTTGATAAGTATATATTATTATTATTGTTGTGATAAGGTCACTTTCATATATGTCGAGAATGATGCTCTCAGTAAAATAAGAACTTGTAATTTAAAACAACACACAATTCTTTATATTTTAATCAAGCTTATTTAAAGTGAAGCTATATCATAAATCGCTAAATAATGGCGAAGAAAACTTTTTCAGAAGAGTTTTAATCAAGTTTAGTTTCATGACTTATCTTATTTGTATAAGTGTCTGAACCACACAATGGATTCATTTCTTGGGGAGGGGCCGGAAGAATCAGAATAAAGTCATACATAGTTCTGACTTTTCTATTTCGATGACTACAGCTGATTAAGACACAAAAATGTCTACTGCTAAAGATGGTACACCTTTTAAGTTACAAGAACATAGTGCCGATATAACTTCTCTGATATGTTCTACCAAGTTTCATATTTAAGATGTGTGTATTCGGTATGTTGATGATTGTTCCATAGAGTAACCTCAACAAAACATCAAACTTAGTGCGTTCTTGTTGGTAATAAACTGGTTTCGGTTTTATATCGTTTTCACGAACTGTGTATTTGTTGTAATAGTTTCAAATAAAACCAAAACCAGTTTTAATCGTTTTTAACAAAAACCAAAACTGGTTTTGGAAACTATCAAAACCCCTACCTGGGTTTCCATCCGAACACTAGTTTACTTCGAAAACAACATGGCGGAAAGTGATCAACCAAGTTTGTTGAAACTCAATCTTTTTGATAACAATGCCTGACATTGGGCAAATGAGCTAAATGAAAAGGGTTATAATAGTAAGTGTGTAGATCAGTAGCTACATATTAATCCATGCACTTGTTACTTCCAGCAAAACTGGTTTCGTAACTATTGAAACTATTGAAACCAAAACTGAAACTGGTTTGGTATCAACAAAAACGTACATAGTTTATCTCTCTCTCTCTCTCTCTCTCTCTCTCTCTCTCTCTCTCTCGCACGCTCGCACGACGCACGCACGCACGCACGCACGCACACGCACACACACACACACACACACTCATGTGATACCTTAGTAAAAAACAAGTAGCCTTTACAAGTGAAGATGAATAAAAATGAAAACATTGTGACCCGATATTGTGCAGGGTATTAAAATATCCAATAAACCAATTAAGTGGTTGTGATAGTGTTGCTTACAGTACAGTTTCAGTCTGTGTATACCACGTGATAAATTACGTCATATATGCTACGTCGGAAGGCAACATTTTGCTTAAAATAAATCAAAGATAACTTTTCTTTCACTACACCATTTTATATAAAACAAAGGGCAGTCTATGCCGCTAAAAGAGCCCCGCCTTCGTTTAATTACTGAAGTTTGAGAAGGTGATTAGTTTCATCAAACACTTCGACAAACCTATTTCTAAAATAATGTTTTGACAGTGCTCCGTCGGACGGCCGTATTGTGAAAAGGTCTTTTGAAGTGTTTTAAGAAACTAAATTCTCAATCAAACTCTGGTAAAAGACCGAAGGCGGTGCTCCGTAAGCGGCGTAGACTGCGCTATTTTTTTATTTAAAATCGTGAAGAAATATTGAAATTATCTTTGTTTAAAGTCTTCATTCGAAGCAAAATATTGCCTTCCGATGTAGCATTTATGACGCAATTTATCACGTGGTATACACACACTGAGTATATTTACAGACTTAGCATCAGATTATTGCACCAGTCAATTGTAACCATGGCCCCCAGGTCCGGGGTATACCGGGGAAATGGGCCGTGTTTTTACCTTTCAGGTGGCCCCGCAGTGCCCGGTGAATGCGATGGTTTTGTCTTCGTGCAAAATAGAGCGGTAAATGGGCCTAACCTAATATCCCGTGGACGCGGTGGCATTTGGCGGGGATTTTACCATCAGTTCATCCCCGCAGGGCGGGGATTTTAGTCGGGGTTGCCTGGACCGAAAGTCAAAGTCCCCGTTATTCCCCGGACCTGGGGGAGCCGTAGTTATAATTGACTGGAGCATAAGATGTGTAACTTGAAGAAAAATAATTGAATGTTTTATCATGACATGATTAAATGGTAACATTGTTTAATAATTCACTGACTACATGCCATAGAGGCTACATCGAAATCTGTTTATTTTGTACAGGCAATTATTTATCTGAATTAAAATCCATCCGAAACATATAAATATCGAGAAGTGTTTATAAAGGACATGTTAATAGCAAAAAAAAGCAAATCAGATTCTACCTCATATTCCATGTGTAAGATGTACACAATGTTAGCGCATTAGCTAAATATAACAAAAAGCTTACATATTCTACAGTTAAATCCTTGACAGATTGGTGGAAATAGAACAATTCGTACTGGTTTGAGCTATTTTTAGAAGTTGTTTGAAAATTCCACACAGCGAACGTGGTACACGCGATATTAAACCCTCAAATGTTGATAAAAAGTAAAAATATACATTAATATGGAGAAAATCGTCATGCGCTCTCTTGATCGTTAAGTTTACGAGTGCCTCTAGCCGGTCGAAGGTGACGATCAGAATCAACGATAAAGCAGGTGCATGTTGCGTCTCTGAAACGGTGTCGATCGGTAATTTTGGTCGTACTACAAAAATCAGCTAACGACCGCCTTAACGATCGTCTAAAAACTCACCCCTGATACGTTACCATTTACATAAAAAAAGTAATGTACTCTACTATTATGTCTTACAGTTAAATGTCTTGATTATGCTTACCCTTTTTCATTTTTATATGTCTGTACTACTTATACATTTAATGCTGTATTCGTAATATTCGAATATTTCATCTCAGTTATTCCGTTATTACAAATAAATTACATAGTTTTGCCTGTTAAATTTAATATAAAAAGCCTGAACAAAACTATTGATTACAACATTAAACGAAAAAAAGATTTACTCGAGGTATTATTATATAGAGGATATTTGTCTAATTCAGTGAAAGATCGTTTTTTATTTCACGAGTGTCATAGAAAAACATATTATCACTAGAGTTTCTATGAACACCGTTTTTCGTTGAACCTTTGTTCGTTTTTATGTTATAACGTTGTACGAACGTAATAAAAAGTGTAATATGGCATTGTCTATCAGTGTGTTCCCTTATCTCTGCCATTCCCTTTCCGCGTCCACTGTTTAACCGGGTTGAAGGCCGTGGAAACTTACTCTAGAGGATCCCTTAATGAATCCCATGAAGGGTTTTCATACACTCACTTAAGTTATTTACACCTGTGTTTCCTTTTCTAGTAACACAGTGACCTTGACCCTTGGAGCCAAAAAGGTCTCCGTACACTTTCTATATCGTCACCTTAGCGCAAGAACTCGCTATCTTGCTTCTTCTTCTATATGCAGTTATTGAGTTATTGCACTAAGGTGACGAATTATATAGAATGTGGTCGCTATATGACACCCGTTACTAAAGTAATTCAGTACAAATCGTTTTCTAATATTAGAAACAGTAATATTGACCTTGATCTAAGAAGCCTAAAATGCACACTCGTGAAATGTCTCTATACATATTCATATATACCAAGTTTGGTCATACTATGTCAACCCTAACTGAAGTTAATTTGTTTATACCGTTTTTCTATTTTTAGTAGCAGTGACCTTGACCTTGACCCTTGGGGCCAAATTCGCAATGTTATTACATTTCTCCATCATTTCTCCTTTTATTCCAAGTTTTTTCTTAACTAAAGATATTCAGTACCGACGGTTTTCCTTTTTTATGTAACAGTGACTTTTAACTTAATCCTAGTGACCCGAGAGGCAATCCCATGAAAGGTCTCCATAAACTCTTCCTTATGACCAAGTTTCGTCGCAAAATGTCAACCTTAAAATTTTTGAATACCATAAATGATTTTGGTGCCGCCCGCTAGTACGAACAACGACCTACGTCATTCCTATTTTCAGGTCTCACTTTGTGCAACTCTGGTTTAAAAAAAGGAACAGAATTTAAAAACAAAACTAGCTTTTTTATTTTTTACAATAAACAAGCAATTGCTAACAATGCCAATATCAAAATGGGTATACACAAAGTCAATTAGTGTAGACGAATTATGGATTGAATATTCCGACTCCAATAGTCTCCGAAGTTTCAACAGCCGTCTTTAGCTCTGTGAGGACATTTAATAGTTTATACAACGGTCTGTTCCATCTTTGAAAGGCTCCGTGACATAAACATCTAGCCGCATTATTTTGCAGTAAATTGTCGTTAATCGTTTCCATATGCCATGGTTTTCTGGCTTCAAAAGCACCCATAATACGAATCCGCCGTTTAACCTCACGGCGCAATCGTAACATACTATTTTGCAATAAATGTTTATAAGGCATCCACAAACAATATTTCACTGTTTGTATCTTCGTTTCTTTTGACGCTATACCTCAGCCATCAATAGAAACTGCATCATTACCTTCCGGTGCTTTCCGTGGCGCCATCTCTCTCCTCCGTCAATCTCCGTGCCGTTATATTCAAACGTCAATACGTCAAGTGGCATTATCATTACCGGTCACTTATATCCGATGCATTCTCTTTGCCGTCAAAAGTTTCAATGGCTTTCATTAATCCCCTTTGCGTTCTCATCCAAATCAAGTAAAGAAGTCCAATGGCGATACCATCCGCCGTCAATGGTTCCTATGGCGATATGATCCGCCGTCAAAAATTATCATGGCGGTATCATCCGCCGTTAATGTTTCCCATGGCGGTATCATCAGCCGTCAATAGTTCCCATGGCGATATGATCCACCGTCAAAAGTTCTCATGGCGGTATCATCCGCCTTCAAAAGTTCCCATGGCGGTATCATCCGTCGTCAATTGTTTCAACAGCAATGTTATCAGCTGTTAATAGTTTCCACTAGCGATATCACTCATTAATTCCCATTGCGTTCTTATCCGCCTTCAAAGGTTTCCATAGTGTTATCATCCGCCGTTAATAAGTATCATTGCGTTATAACCAGCCGTCAATATTTCCCGTAGAGTTATCATTTGCCGGCAATATTTCCGATGGTGTTATCATCCGCCGTCATTTATTTCAATGGCGATATCATCCGCCGTCAATTATTCAATGGCGGTTTCATCCGCCGTCAATAGTGCCTATGGCGGTATCATCCACCGTCAATAGTTCCAAAGGCGGTATCACCCGCCGCCAATAGTTCCCATTGCGGTATCATCCGCCATGAAAAGTTCTCATGGCGGTATCATCCGCTGTCAATAGTTCACATGGCGGTATTATCTGCCGTTGATAGTTTTCATGGCGGTATCATCTGCCGTCAATTGTTTCCATGGCGTAATTATCTGCCGTCAATAGTTCTCATGGCAGTTATCTGCTCTCAATAGTTCCCATGGCGGTATCATCCGTCGTCAATAGTTCCCATAACGATAGCATTCGCCATCGAAGTTTGTCATGGCGGTATCATCCGCCGTCAAAGTTTGTCATGGTGGTATCATCCGCCGTCAATAGTTCCAATGCCGGTATCATCTGCCTTCAATATTTCCTATGACGATATAATACGCCGTCAATAGTTCCCAAGGCGGTATCATCCATAGTGAATAGGTTTCATGGCGGTATCATCCTTAGTGAATAGGTTTCATGGCGGTATCATCCATAGTGAATATGTTTCATGGCAGTATCATCCGCCGTCGAATATGTTTCATGGCGGTATCATTCGCCGTCAGTGGTTCCCGATGGCGGTATCATCCGTTGTAAATAGTTCACATGACGATATCACTCGCCGTTAATAGTTCCCATGGCGGTATCATCCGCCGTAAATAGTTCTCATGGCGGTATCTTCCGTCGTCAATACATGTAGTTCCCATGGCGGTATCATCCGCGGTCAACAGTTTTCATGAAGATATCATCCGCCGTCAATAGTTTTCATGACGATATCATTCGCCGTCAATTGTTTTCATGACGATATCATTCACCGTCAATAGTTCCCATGGCGGTATCATCCGCGGTCAACAGTTTTCATGAAGATATCATCCGCCGTCAATAGTTTTCACGAAGATATCATTCGCCGTCAATAGTTCCCATGGAGGTATCATCCGCCGTCAATAGTTTTCATGACGATATCATTCGCCGTCAATAGTTCCCATGGCGGTATCATCCGCGGTCAACAGTTTTCATGAAGATATCATCCGCCGTCAATAGTTTTCATGACGATATCATTCGCCGTCAATAGTTCCCATGGAGGTATCATCCGCCGTCAATAGTTCTCATAGCGGTATCTTCCGTTGTCAATACATGTAGTTCCCATGACGGTATCATCCGCGGTCAACAGTTTTCATGACGAAATCATCCGCCGTCAATAGTTCACATGGCGGTATCATCCGCCGTCAATATTTATCATGGCGGTATCTTCCGTTGTCAATACATGTAGTTCCCATGACGGTATCATCCGCGGTCAATAGTTTTCATGACGAAATCATCCGCCGTCAATAGTTCACATGGCGGTATCATCTGTGGTGAATAGTTCTCATGGCGGTATCATCCGTCTAAGCGACGACTTTTTCCACTTCCCATGATACGTTTGTACAATCTACCTCTTTTGTTTTTAAGGAGCGCCTGTGCACGATTTCCGTGACATTGTTTTCTAATGTTGCGTGGTGATCTGTAGAAACACGTACCATGGGTGGTATAGCTGGTTTTATCTGAAACCATACATAAGTGTTTTCAATCTTAACTTACATGCTAAAATCTAACTGATATAGACTATTGCTTTTAGAAATATAGCTCACTCATTACTAAGTCAATAGGGGGCATTTAAATTAAACTGGATAAGCTTATCGTTTGGTTTAATTAAATTGGCAAATCAATCACTACTTGATAATGATTGCGCAATCAGTAAACGTTATCGACTAACTGTAACTAAACCAAAGAGTTAACCTGTTTAATATGTGTACTTGTACGTGTATGGTACGTGTACGTGATATTGCATGTGTATTTGTATGTGTACTTCAACGTGTATGTGTACTTTGCCATGAACTTATATGTGATATTGTACTCGTTTGTTCTTGTATGTTAACGTGTCACTAGCGTCCTAAGGGGCGGGTGCACCCCCCCCCCCCCCGAACATCGTCCATGTTTTTATAAAGGAGAAAAAAACTGATAAAATACGCCCAGAATGCACCATTTTGGACTCTAAATGGTTAAAATTGTCTTGGGAGTAACACCTGTTAACACTGTAAACCATATAAATTTAGGTTCTGACGTGGGGGAGGGCGTAATTTAAAAGTCCCATTACGCCCCTAGGTTATGCCCCCTCTAAAATGGACCCCTGGAGCCGCCCCTGCTTGTACATGTGTACTTTGTGTATTTGTTTGTGTTCTTGTTTTTACAGCAACATGAACATGCATCGCTGCAGTTGAGGTTTAAACTCATTTTCTAAATGAGTTTTAGACGTATACCTGTGTGATCGCGGGAACTCATGCTGTCGTATTTTACATTCTAAACGTTTAAAGCGTACTGCCACTTTGGTAAAATTTCAGAGAAAACCAGTGGAAAAACATTACTATTTAAAATGTATATGGAATAGCGATTAATAGTACATACCTCTTTAATCCTCTCTGCCACCGGCCATAAAGGCACAGTAAGGGCCAGAATCGTCGTCGTCGGCAATGTCTTCGGTGAAGGCAGGTTTAACGTGGATAACATGTTTTGGAAGAGTCTCCGTCGGGAGGTTTGGCTTGTATCTGATATAGTATTTTATATATGAATAATTGATATAAATGATTATATATTACCATATATTTTATGGTACCATAATTAATATGAACGGTCTATGCATGACCTGTATTTATATACATTTGTATTTAAGTACTGACATTTGGCAATGTTTTTGAAACTATCAAATAGTTGATAAAATATAAAATGGAATCAGGGGTGTAGAAATGTTTTGAAGTAGCAGGGAAGATCCCAAAAGTAGGCGGGGGGGGTAGTCTGGGTGTCCTTCCCCAGTTAGGGACCAATGCCCCTTGTGGGGTTGAATTTAACCCCTTTTTAACCAAAATTTCTAGTGTTGAACTGTTCTGGTGCATGTTTATTTTGTAACATTTAGGAAACAGGGAAACTTCTGTACTTGAATATGATACTGAATCTGAGAACTACCCCACTGATCTGAGTTTTACCCCACCCCCACCCCCGACCCCACCTCCACCCCCGACCAGTGAGGGCCAACTAATAAACCAAATAACTGTCAAATTCAGATTCAGGATACTATTATAACATTCCAGACCGCATGCCTTGCCATTTGCTAGCAATTCCCTCCTAATCGTATGTGTACCTTCTTCTCTACCACTTATATACTTTCAGCCACTGAATCTCTGTGATCCTCTGAAAATTAAACATTTAACTTCATTTTCTGTGGTTCTAGATATCTCACCTGCAGCTAGCTAATTCCGTTTTAATAACAACCAAAAGAAATATCTGGACACTTTGTGACGTTTATTAAAAGCGTACGAAATTTCGCCAAAGGTACATGTAAAATTCATCAAAATAATGGATTATTTTTAGCAGTGACATCACCGCAAGCTTGTTTCATTTTGTTAAACATCCGGATAACACTCGTATACAAAAAGGAATGTTGCGTAAATGGTAATAGGACTAACAGAAGGACAGACACGCTCATGTTGCAAACTTACTACGCTTTTTGGTGTCTGGAAAAAAAATATTCTTTTTTTCACCCTCTATTGCTTCGCTAATCATAAACTTCAAGATTTCAAGATTTCAAGATTTATTTTAGATCATGGGTTATTACAACCATGTGATCAGAACAATAACGCTTTAACAAACAATTAATTAAACATATATATATATATAAACAAAGTGGACATATATTACATACAGTTTCCTATAATAGGACATACTAAGACAAATAAGTCGTATTGTTTTTAAAGGAGAATGACTATTTGACATTAGATAAAAGGGATTTACAAAATATAGCCAGTTTAATAAGTTCTTTTTTGTTTTTACTGTTCATTAATTGATCTAACTTAATACAATTAGGGTTACGACAAAAGTACAATTTAATGTTTTTCTTTCTATCGTCTGAAAAATGTTGACATTCAAACAAGTAATGAAATTCATCACCTAAACTATTACTACTACACAAATGACATGTTCTACAAAATCTCTCAACATTTTGACCACGCCCTACTTCAATAGGAAATTTGTGATTCATAATTCTAAATTTAAGCAAATACAATGAAAGATTCTTGGGTAGTATATCAATATAGCTTTCAAACCCAAAAACTTTTTTGTATACTTTATACATTTGACATTTTGGTGAATTTGAAACAATACTATACCAATTTTGAATAAATTGGTCAGATAATCTGTTTTTAACCATATTTTTAAAAACAATAACACTATTAACCTGTTGCAAATCAAAGTACATACTTAATCCTAAATCATTTAAAGAATTCTTAACAAAGGAAAGCCATGGGAACTTTAAGCCAGAGGTAACATCATTGTGCAAAGAATATGCAGTATTATACAATAAATGACTAATTTTGCTGCTGCTCACATCAGCAGAATTTACTATTTTACTCCAAAAGGTCAAAAGCCTAGTTTTAGCTTGTATAGAAATTGGTTTTAAACCAAGTTCACCATAAATCATACAATTAGGGGTACACTGTTTTAAATTTAAAATGAGTTTACAATATTTTAACTGAAATTGGTCTAATATCTTAAGATCCTCCATAGCCCATACCTCTGAACCATATAATAATATTGGTACAATCATTGAATTAAACAAATACAATTGTAAAGAGAAAGCTAAGTTAAGTTTACGAGATTTCTTTATAAGTGCAAACATTGCTTTACGAGCTTGATCTACCAAAAGTTTTTTAGTTTTAGTAAATTTACCATTGTAGCTAAACATAACACCAAGATACACAAACTCATCAACAATATCTACTTTAGCGCCATCATAGTAGAAATCCTGTTCTTTCAGTAATGTTCTTTTAGATTTGCAAAAAACAATAACTTTAGTTTTACTAGGATTAACTTTTAAATCCCACATATTACAATATTCTAGCATGGCATTCAATGCCGCTTGCAAGTCGGCGTGAGATTCGGCGAGAATAACTGTGTCATCAGCATAAAGTAATATATAAAGACGTAGGTAAACATCTACATCATCATCACTTAAACATTCAAAGGTACTTTTAGAAAAGGTTTCAAGCCCTTCAAACCTACTTGACATAAACTGAGTCAAATCATTAAGAAACAGAGAAAATAGTATCGGGGAAAGGTTCTCACCTTGCCTAACACCAGCTTGACTACTAAAAAACTCTGATAATGAATTACCAACTTTAACACATGACTTAGCAATATCATACATACTATTAATTATCTTAATACATTTACCATCTATATTATTTTGTAAGAGTTTATGCCACAAAGCTATTCTATTAACACTATCAAATGCTTTCTTATAATCAATAAAGGCACAGTCAAGTTTTCTACCTTTCATTAAATAAAAATCAATCAAGATTTTCAAAGAAAAAACATGATCAATGGTACTATAATTTTTCCTGAAGCCAGCTTGCTCCTCACAGAGTAAATTGTGGTTAACCAGGAAAGAGTTTAATCTGTTATTTAGGACAGTCGTAAATAATTTTCCCATGCAACTTAAAATTGTAATGCCTCTATAATTATCCGGGTCATTGATGCTACCCTTGTTTTTATAAATTGGGAAAATGATGCCTCTACTCCAAACCTCTGGAAATACTCCAGAATCAAAAATGAAATTAAATAGTTTGCAAACAAGTAATAAGAAAGACTCACTTCCATTATACTTAAGATATTCGTTTAAAATATTATCAAATGAAGAAGGACATTTATTGTTTTTCAAGCTGTGTACCGCTTTTCTAATTTCATCAATGCTAAATACCATGTTTAATTCCTCATTATTGCCCGGGATAGAATCAAAATCAATTTCTGAATACATATCCGCATCATTGGTTGACGAAGTTTGATTTAACTTGACAAAGTGTTCATAAAATACATCTTTAGAAATGGTAGACAAGGTTTTCTTCTTTTCATCGCAATATTTATTTAATAATCCCCAAAAAGCTTTGGGATCAGAATTACGAAGATTTTTTAACTTTTTATTTACATTCCCTTTGAAAGTATTAATTTTCTTATTCATTAATTTCTTATAAGACTTACTATTGTTAGCTAAGGAAGCAAAATTTTCATTTGTTCTATTAAATCTGTACTTATTTTTACTTTTAATATAATTAGCTCTAGCAACTTTACAATCATTATCATACCATTCTTTCTTAAAGTGTTTACGAACAGGTGTTTTATTAACAATTTTCTTTTCTAACAACAATTGAGATTTATCAGCAGCATTAGTTAAAATATTAGAAACACTATTTGTCAAATGATTAACAACATCAACAGTATACTGCTTACTAATACATAAGCTATCTATTTCATCTGCCAAAGCAGTGATCTTTAACTCATCAATGTGACTTACAAATTGATTTTTTGCATTATTATCCCATATTGGTCTTATTACAACATCATCAGTGGAATCAACAACATTTTTAACATAGTCAGAACTTAAATTTGATGACATATTAATACTAATACTAAATTCTACACAAGAGTGAACATCAGAAAACAATGGATCATGTTCCTGCACCTCAAAATGTACAGTTCTGGGAAATAATTCCGGCGATAACAAAACATAATCTATAAGAGTACTGCTTATACATGTACACTGACCAATATCAATATCTTTGCCTAATCTTCCATTAGCTATGTATATGTTAGCAGACTTACATAGATCTATCAAACGATAACCATAGTTATTTGGAGCATGAGTATCACGTGAACACCTTTCCACTGAAAATCCTAGATCCAATAAATTGGCAATGGAGAGCATATTCCTAGTAGTAACATCTAAGTTTTGAGATGCAATATAAGGATCAATTTCCACAAAATCTAATAGTTTTTTAGTATGAGCATTTAAATCGCCCATTATAGCAAAGTATGCATTATCAAATTCTGAGTAAATATCGACAATATCGCGTTCTAATTTATCAAAAATATCGATAGAACTGTACTTTGAACCTTCAGGTGGTATATAAACTGTACCAACAATTACATCACTGGAAATGAATTTAAACCAGAGGCAATTTTCATTGCTACAATCAAGAATTTTAATTTGATCAGCCAAATCCTTCTTAATAAAAATTCCTACACCTCCAGATTTTCTTATAAACTTTCCTCTACATATACCTTTAAAAACATAACCATGCAAGACAGGAACATCATAACTATCCAATTTTGTTTCTGCTAAACCAATGACATCATACTTGTTAATAAGATCAACAAACTCAGGGTAATCAATTTTGGACATAAGTCCACAAACATTTATAAAGGCTAGTTTCACAACTCTGGTATCAACAGACAAACAAAATGAAGTATGGTCGACATTATTAGTAAAAGTGATACAATTATCATCAATACTAAAGTTTGAGGCAACTGCATCAAGTGTTTTAGCAACACCATTATTTGTAAAATCTACAGAACAATCAACAGATTTATGAAAACTGGGAGTATTAATTTCAGTTTGACTATCTTGCACAGTTTGAACACATAATGAATTTACATGACTAGAATTAATATGTAATGGATAAACAGAATTATCTAAACAATTTACAAAATTCTCATTTGTATTAACATCAGACAAACAACTTGACATACATGTATGAACATGAACATTGCTAGTGGTAATAGCACATTTGATATTACTAGAACTTGTAACCTTTGCAACATTACTTGTAACATTAATATTTGCAGCATTGAAAGCATCACCAACATTTTTATGAAAATTGGAAGTATTCACTACAGTTTGATTATCAATTTGTGATATATTTGCACATAATGTATTTACGTTTTTAGGAGTAGAACTAGTATGTAGTTGATATACAGTACTACTTGTACCATTTTCAAAATTTGGAGAAACAATTGAACTTTTAACATAACTGTCATAAACAAAGTCATCGGGGATTTCATCATCCTCCTCTGGATCCTAGATGTATCTCTGCAGACCCATGTCCTTTAACATATCATCTGTAACATTCACACCAAGCTGATCGAAGATGTCATCAGGTGAGGACAGGGTGTAATGTTTACCCTTATACATACAATGGATATTACCATTTATAACAAAAGTTTTTTCCACTCCTGGAAGTTTCGCGACCACAGCTTTAAGCTTTATGCGCAAGGGAGTCAGGTCATCCATAATGTAGATATTCTTATAGTGCGGGTTAGGACTGGATTTGAGATTCTTCTTAAATCTGTGTAGTGTACGGATTGGCTCGCGCGATACAAAACGTACAATGATCTGCTTCTTTGCCCCACGCGACTTGGGATTAGTGTAGTGACAGGCACTTATGTCAGCCCTAGTGATGACAGTCTGACGAGTACTGGGAGAAATGACAGATTGGCTGAGCTCCTCCCCCTCCTGCGAAACATCATTCATGGCTTTGTTTTCCAGTGAAATAGCATGGTTAAACATGCTTAACACAGAGTCAGTTAAGTCTCCATCTGGGTAGAAGTTGCCGATGCGAATATTCTCCCGTTTAGTATATTGGGCCACATTGTCATTTTCGTATAACAACACTCTGATGTTGCTTTTGGCAAGTTGGAATTCTTCCTGTTTTACACAATCTTTCATTATGCATTCTAGTTTATCAAAACGTTGATTCAGTCTATTCTCTAATTCATCTAGGTCAATTCCAGACTTCGGACCACGTTTCCCAGCCATGTTAAAATGGTGGGTGGGGTAATGTCGACAAACGTTGTTCCCTGATACAAGAAGAAACTCGTTGTTTCCGTTGATGTTTATCTTCTTTAATGATGAAAAGTATTAACCATCGATGAAATAAAATGTTAAAAGAATTTCCCACACGTCAATAAGTCTAAATAAGTAAAAAAAGTGTTTAATTTTAAACTTTCTCGTGGCGTTGCAGTCAACAGTTCAATGATAATACAAAACATCCCCATGGAGGATGCGACTAATGAGGTCATGTATCGAGCCAATGTTATTGTATTCGGAACGCTGGGAAACCCAAACCTAGAACTTGAAAACATCCCAGAGGGGGATGCGACTAATGACGTCACGAATCGAGCTAATGGTGCATTGTAGTCCGAACGCGTGGAAACCAAAATAAACAATACCATCAATCAGGGTTTTAAACTTATGTAAACATAAAAACATGACAAAAAATAACAGATTTTATTTTTGATGATGCGGGGATAAATAGCCGGGTGAAGATGCTAAAGTAACCGGGTTATTTTACCGGCTTCCGGCCCATTTCTACACCCCTGATGGAATGGGACTAAAAATTCATTGAGCAAACTCTATTGAACACTTCTGGGTTGTTGTTTTTTTCGAATTTATCTTCCAAACTGTTCAGAGTAATTGTGTGTTACTGAATATTCGTAGTTCATAATAATTATGAACATTCTGAACATATTATTATGAAAATATGTCTCCAATACGAAATATGTCAGAAGTCCTTTAAAAATCGAATTTACCCTGTACAAGTATCACCAGTCTTCTCATCAGTATTGCTCCTGGTCGCGATGACGTCAGCGATTTGCACGGGGTTATTTTTGCCGTGCAGTCTCACCAGGAACTTTATAAACCCGCTGATCGTCGGGAATCTATAGGGCAGAAAAGAAAATTACTTAATTACTGTCTTCATGACTCAATGATGTCATTGATATGACGTCATCGTTATGCAGATGCTATTTCTTCCCTTGTTAAATAACCATTAATATTATAAGCCCTTGAATGGTTAAAACAAGAACCCCAAACGCTTGCTTGTATATTTTTTTTTCAGTCGTTCATACGACATAACTAAACACACATCTTGATCAGAATGATACATTCTTGCTAGTATATGTATTCATGTATGTGTATTTCCAATGTAAATACATGTGCCAACTTTAATATAAATATTTTGAACGACTCCTTAGTAATGGCAAAATGTTAATAAATCTATGAGACGCCGACGCCTCCACTGCCGAGATCCCCCAAGGCTGCTTCAATAAATGACAATATAACGGTACATACTTGAAAACAGATGCCTTGTCAACCACTCTGGTAGCAAATAGTCTCCCTGCGAGGCCATGCGAGTCGAAGAAGCAGACGGACTTGTCTATGTTGATGAAGACGGAGTGAGAGAGCACGCCGACTGTGATCAGTTTTGCTCCAGGTTTTCGGCATGATTTTAGCATGCTCTAAAAGAGTGAACGTCAATGTAAATACATAAATCATACATTATTAATCTCTAAAGTGTATTTTTATTTTAACTCTAAGGTTCATGTGTATAAAAATACGAATGTGAAGACAAAGACGGAGAAGAAGAAGAAGAAGAAGAAGAAGAAGAAGAAGAAGAAGAAGAAGAAGAAGAAGAAGAAGAAGAAGAAGAAGAAGAAGAAGAAGGAAGCTTGCCTTGAATGGCATAAGGCCGTCTTTGTTCTTTGTCGATGACATTCTCCATTCAGAGTTTGTCACTTTTATGTCCCAAACTTTGTCAAAAAGGGGGACCCCTGAGACGTCAGCTTCGAGCAAGTCATCTATGGCAATGCGACCATCATGTTCTCTGCTGAGTTCTTTATTGAGTCTTAAAAGGCAAGAAAAGACAAACAAGATGAAAAGAAGTAAAGAATGGTTAAAAGTAGCAGTCAATAGTCAGAATTACATATATATTTATAGTTAAAGATGTCAACAGTAAGTATCATTGGTAAATAACAAGCCATACAAATCAATACTTAGAATTAAAGATCTTCTATTGTGTTAGCTAAAAGTAGAAATTGAACAGTTTGACAAAGTCTGTAGTCAAACGTAGACGTCAACACTTCATTGTAAGGAAGTCATAGCTGATTTGTCGAAGATGTCAATTGTAGTAATCAAATCCAATTAGTAATAGTAGAAGTCGAAAGTCAATAGTTGGAAGTAGAAGCCAATGATTAGTCATGTAAGTCAATTTTAGCAGTTTAAGACAATAGTTGATAGAAGTCAATACGAAGTCATACAAGCTAATATTAGTTAAAGGCAATATTCAATAGTAGAAGTCAATAGCAGATAGTAAAAGACAATGTGTAGTAATACAATCCGATAGTAGTTATAATAAATAGTTAATAGCAGAAGTCAATAGTGGGTAGCAGAATTCAATGTATGGTAATAAATGTCAATAGCAGTTAAAGTCAATAGTTAATAGAAGAAGTCAATAGTAGGTAGTAGAAGTCATTGTATAGTAATAAAAGTCAATAGTAGTTAAAGTCAATAGTTAATGGTAGAAGTCAATAGTAGGTAGTAGAAGACAATGTATAATAAGACAGGCTGACAGTTGTTAAAATCAATAGTTAATAGAAGAAGTAAATAGTAGGAAGCAGAAGTCAATATATAGTAATAAAAGTCAATAGAAGTTAAAACTTATAATTAATAGTAGAAGTTAATAATATGCATTATTAGTCAATGTGTATTTATACAAGCCAATAGAAGTTAAAGCCAATAGTTAATAGTAAAAGTCAGTAGTAGTTGACAAAAGTCAATAAGTAATAGTAAAAGTTAATAGAGGATAGTAATAGTCGATGTCTAGTAATACAAGCCAAAAGTAGTAGAAGACAATGCAAGCAAATAGTAGTAGTAGACAAACGCCTGTTTGAGAAATCAATAGAAATCTGAGCTAAAAGTAAGAGAGGCTGCGAAACACCACTTATACGGGTACTTGTTCGTCATCCAGGTAGGGGAATATTGTACGATGGTAATGTAGAAAGTAGTATTTGCGAGTATCAGCGAGCCGTCAAGAACAATATTTAATTATTTATATGAAAAGCTGCAGAAATCAAGCCCTGCAGATGACAAATACTGGCGCCAAAATTAAAGCAGACGTTTGCAAGCGATTAATATACTTTACTTTAACGTTTACATGACTATTTAAAAATGTTCAAATACGCGTACACGTGCTGTTTCCCAACCGCCTAACTGTAATAAGTCAGAGTGGGTATGTTTAAGAAGCAAACCTCAGATAGGAATGCAATCTGTTTCCACTTGTCATGATCCTATTGATCATCTGAGGCGTGAAGTCAACTTTGCCTTTCCCAATGAAATCATCCCAGAAAATGGCGGCGGACATAGCGAGTGTCGTGCACTGGGATCCGGCGAAATGACCGCCTAACTCCACCTGGGAGCTGGAGCCGTAGATTTGGGTCCATTTGCCTGGAGAGATAGACAATATATTGTAGAACGGGAATGTCAAACATGTTTCTGAAGTAATAGTTAATCAACATCAAGATCAAGAACAACTATGAACGATAAATATTGCGAGGGTGAATCTCTAGAATCCAGTACACTATGCTTTATACGAGTACTTGGGTCCAGTTGCCTAGAAACAATACAAATAAAACACTTTACATGTTGAAATTGGTGACCTAGGATCTGTTGAATCTATCGTAAAGGTCACATGGCCAATTATCACCGTATTTGTGGGCCCGTGTCCCTTCAAACACTCTCATATATGGAAGCAAACATGACAATGGAATGGAAAGGGTCGCACAGCGCGCCTGCTAATGTACCGAAGACTATTCTGTCACACTGATTGATCATTATCCATACAAATTAATATGTCGATTTTTTTAATTGAGGATGGTGCATTGGTATGACAGAGATCCGTTATATTGACAATAAAGTAATACAAAAATGATTTGTACTGAGAACAAGACTCACAGTGCACACAGACGCGCACGCAAGCCGACAAACACGTACGAGTACAATGGTTATTTAAAGACCGAAGTGTTGTGGGTTTTCATATACGAGTCCAGTCAATACAATAAAATTAAAAGCGATGCTTACCAGTTTTCACTCTTCCGCCTTCTCCAGACTGGAACGATAAAAATAATCTTTAATATTGTACAACTTTGCTCCTCATAAACGGTGGTTACACCTAAAACTGGTATTGCGCGTTACTGTCACTGAAGGTATGGATGAATGAATGAAAGAACGAACGAAACGAATGGAATTGATGGATGGATAGATGGATGGACGGACGAACGGATGAACGAACATATCAATCAATCAACCAATAACTGAATACTTAAATAAATTATAAATCATTTAGTCTTTAATATTTTGCATGTATCGCCCAATTACACCTAAAGCATGATTTCAAGAGATTGAAACATAATACCTCATGTATTGACATTCTTGGAATGGATATTGCAAATACTTCTGCATTAGCGCGGTCAAAACTAGTCCGACGCTGTTAAATTTCGCACTAAATTCCATTTAACATTAGTCAAATCCTTGAAGAAAAGTGCGAAAGTTTCGGGTCTCGAGCCCGTATGACTACCGGAACATTAATAAGTAATCAGATCGGCTTCAAATCATGACTTAAGTTATATATAATAAATGAAAATACCATGAACAATTTATTTTAAGGATTCATTTTCTTATATTATTATTATTATTATTATTATTATTATTATTATTATTATTATTTTTATTTTTACTATAATTATTATTATTCATTTCTTTAATTAGATTTTGAATAATTAGAATTAGAATTAGCATTAGTAATGTTGTTGTTGTTATTATTATTATTATTATTATTATTATTATTATTATTATTATTATTATTATTATTATTATTATTATTATTATTATAGTAATAGTCTCTCCCTTCTGAAATACCCTGGTGGCTTGTTCTAAACGAGACAACCACGACACAATCATATTATTTTATATAATACAATATCCTCAATGATGTAAATACTTCAATTTTTACCCTGCAATCGTCATAATTGCCCGATATACAGCTAGCGCTTCCGAAAATTCCCATTTTATTTGCAAACGTGTATGCGTGCGTGTGGTATCAACGAAGTTGTCGTACTGTCGTCATAGATATGACGTCCCAATATCTGGTGGTATTATGACGTCATTTCTTGACGTATGTCTCAATATGTCATCTAACACGTTTCTGAACTAGTTATTCTAATTTCGTTTTTTTATTACTTGTTCCATGCATAAAACTGCAAGTTTCTGAAGAAACGATTTTTTAAAACAGCATATGCCTCCGATTGGCAATCATTAGTTTAGTTGCGGATAAACAAAGGTAAAATCTTTAAAAACGTCATAAGTTCTGGCTATATTTAAGCAATATATGAAAATTAATACCTTTTCGTGCCGAATACTTTAGTTTCAGTCAGAATCTTGCGTAAAAAACATTTTTTAACAAATTTGGGAGTCTTTCTACCCAATCTCACTGCATATTTGTATTAAGAATATTTGTTTCAAATTATGAAATATTGTGTTTAACTTTGCATTGATATTTTTATTGCAATATTTGTTATCATGCAGTAAAATATTATTAAAGTAAAGTCGTGTACCAAGTACTGCCCATTTCTAGTTTATGCGTATCGTGAGTTTGTGCGTTTCGTGAGTGTGTGCGTATCGTGAGTGTGTGCGTATCGTGAGTGAGTGTGTGCGTATCGTGAGTGAGTGTATGCGTATCATGAGTGTGTGCGTATCGTGAGTGTGTGCGTATCGTGAGTGAGTATGTGCGTATCGTGAGTGAGCTTGTGCGTATCGTGAGTGAGTGTGTATCGTGAGTGTGTGCGTTTCATGAGTGTGTGCGTATCGTGAGTGAGTGTGTGTGTGTCGTGAGTGTGTGCGTATCGTGAGTGAGTGTGTGCGTATCGTGAGTGAGTGTGTGCGTATCATGAGTGAGTGTGTATCGTGAGTGTTTGCGTATCGCGAGTGAGCTTGTGCGTATCGTGAGTGAGTGTGTGCGTTTCATGAGTGTGTGCGTATCGTGAGTGAGTGTGTGCGTATCGTGAGTATGTGCGTATCGTGAGTTTGTGCATATCGTTTTCCCGGGGAAATTGACGCAAATGTCTTCTCAGAACACTTTAATTAGAACTAATGAATTTTCTTACGTTTGTTTATCAGATTGCGCCGGTAAGGTATACTTGTACATTAAAAACAATGTATGAACTCTTAACTAAACAATAACGTTTCAGTTTTTCTTGATTTTTTATTTGTTATATATTGAATAAATTAGATGCAAAGTATTTTTCATATGTGACGTGGTATAAATTTTTTATCAACAAAGTCTACGATTTAGTGGGACAGGCCTCGTATATGTCATTTCAGCCCATAACTATCGGGGATTATAAGGTCTTGGACAACTTCAATCTCATTAAAATCATATTGTGACATTCACTTCATTTCATTACGTTATGTACGTCGTGAAGCGTGTATTGGGGATCTGATTTTAATGAGATTGGGACAACTTATGCATTAAGCATGTGTCATTTACATGAGACGACATGTCGTACCCAATGTTTATTTTTGAAAGGCAAAGCCTATAATGGCGTTGACCGAGGCTGATACATTCAAGGTGAAATGTGGGCGAGGTTTTGCCTTCATTCGGCTGTTTTTATCTATTTCGACGAATTTAACTGTCGCTTTGCACTGCAGGTAAAACTGTTACATTAGCATCACTAAATTCGTGAATTATTTTATTTTCATACTTCAGAAAGTGTATCTGATAATACTAGGTGTGTTCTTTTTTCATTTCAGGCCAAAACAGTCATGCGTTTCATATGTTTTTACCTTTGTATTTAGTGGGTGTATTCAGCGCGACAACTAGATAGGCAACTTTTCCCACCACTACCACGCCCAGGATAACCACAGTTCCAGGAGGGTGTGTTTACGAGAGGAAATATATCATGACGCTAAGTTCGGGTTTACAAGACACTTTAACAGTTGTTTAAGTACACGTGTAGTTAAAATAGGTCAATACATATACAATAACAACATACTTGTTACGTCAATAAACGAATCGCTTTGTCTTGGAAAAATATTAGTTATAGCATATTTTGTTGTATATAAAAATAGAAAATGAAAATAGATATACATAAGTAAACAAATGGGTCGATAATACAGCATAAGCAAAAGGCCATCCGCTTGTTACACAGTCACACACGAAAAAGGGTTGAAAAGAAATTCGTCAATGTATTATGATAACAAATGAAGAATTTGCAAAACAAATACAACGAAAGGAAATGCTATAGCTAGTTAAACAGTAAAACGAGATATAATAATAACTTTGAGCAAAACATAATAAAACAAGTACTGTGTATCAATTCAAATTATTTAGAATGCTATGATGTCTAACTGAAGAAGATGAATTTGAAAAACGGACGAAAAAAGAAAACCTTTAGTATAAGAAATCTTAAGAAATACTTATTGCCGGTGTAACGTGTAATTTTGACCCCGTTGAATATTGACCAAAGGGGTCTTTTCGACGGATGACGAATCAATTTAATGTTGAAATCTGACCCCTTCCGTTGATAAGCGAGCCTTCCTAGCGTTATAAATTGGTCAAGGGTGGTACTTCTTCCTAAGGGAAGAGCCATAACTCTGATGATATTAGTCAGATGAAACTGTTCATGATGTTTCATTTTAATGACATTAACATTTGCTGAAAGTTTCTTTAAAAATAGAAGAAGCGTTGCTGTTGTTCTTTGTTGAATGTGAATAAGAAACAGCAAATGCACTTGTATACATTAAGCTTTGATAAATTAAAAAATCAGGTAATTTCCATGTGTTGGGTATTATATTCTGCAGGATCAGGAAGCTCTGGTTAGATGAGATGTGATTGATATATAATACACAGTTTGAATACCCTGTCTTAAGCCTTTTACATTTGTTCATGTGTATGTAGGGCAGGACATACACCGCTCCGCATGCGGGGGCATGTATTGTGACAAAGGGAATATTTTACACTAGGACGATGTGTGTCCTTTTTTCACTCTACCTTGTCTGGGGCAACAGATGAGGATTCCCGGCCAATGCTGCCCTGTCTGTCTTACACACACAACCACAGCGCTGCCGACAACAACCCGGCCGACAACGACACCCATGGTCCCAGCTGGAGGGTGCGTCATCGACAATAAATCTTATGCAAAGGGTAATTACTGTTCGTAATGTATTGCTTTTCAAATAAAGGAATTACGTAATATACACTTCTTGAATGTTGAGCGTCAATCATGCATAACAATATGAAAGTTCTGTATATCATTTGATTTATATTTAACATGCATTTCTTCAGTTATCACTAGTATACAAGACATTATTTATCGCTAATTCAGACACATTCACTCAGAATCCATCTTAGCTCTTTCGAATAACGTCAGTGTGTCAATAACTTCAGTATGTACTATATAGGTTTAAATGTAGGTGATACCAAATCATTTTTTAGGTGAATACATTTCCCGCGCAGAAGACAATTGTTTTGTCACCATCTGCCACGACGGGCACCAGCTGGCCTGGGACCACGCGTGTTTTTTTCTCCACTCCCCCTTGTTCCGCCGTTCTGGAGAAACTACGTAACAAGTGTTGTCCCGTTTGCCATAACGCAACAACGACACCACCACCACTAACAACTACAAAAGAAATCATCAGTACAACCTTCACAACAACCACCACCACCAGCAGTTCTTCCACGACCACTAGAAAGGCGAAAACCAGGACGAAACTATGGAAAATCTTTTGGAAGCTTTTTAATAGGAAACTGTTAATGATACCCCTATGCAAATACAATTCATTGGAGTTTAAATATTTAAAGAATGGTTAAACTTAGATACTGGAAATGACTTGACTTCAAATTTTAAAAAAACAACAACATCGAAATAATGCCTTAAGTGTGGCTTTTGTGTTTCTGTCTGGCATTTGCTGTACATCGAGAATAAAATGTTTATATAGGGTGTTTGGGTTCCAGAATATATTTTATCCTGTCACTCGCATACAAATCGCCCCAATAACAAGATGCCGTGTAACGTTTGGGATATTTTAACCTTGGGATGTTTATCTACAGTCAGTAGGTCATGTGACCGCGAAATTAAACTTCTTTTTTAATCTGAAATCAGGGACAAAAATGTTTCAAAATCAATAGTCCGCCCAAAACCGCCCAAAACCAACCTCAACAATCACTCGCCAAGAAAGTTCCATCACACTGCATAAGTGATGAAACGATTATCGAATACAATCGATAATTCGTCGGCGACAATCGATAGTGGTAAATATCAGATTTTCTTTCCGGTAAATTCTCTTTGAGTTTATTTTAACAAAGGAGGTCACTCTCTTACACAAATGTGGTGAAAGTAAACACTTTTAATTAAAAATTTACAAACTCTCCCAAAATGACAAATCGATTTAATTGTTCAAATGTTTCATAAAACCTCAATAATCTACCTCTGTGATGTAGTGGGTCCGGTCTTACCTGCAAATACCGGGAATCCCGATGCATTCTGTTTTTAAAACTTTTTTTGTATCGTTTGTAATTAACAAATTGACTTTTTTTGTGAAAGATTGATGGAATTAAGATATTTTAATGAAATCTTCAATATAACAGGATATTGAATGCTAAGCTGTTTAACAAATATTTAATATGCTTTTACATGGATAAAATGCTAAGATAACTTACTGGATGCGATGTGATATTAAGTATGTGTTTTGTTGTTTTGTTTTTCGTTATGTTATTAAAGACAGAAAAGGATATGGATATTTACTAACTGTTGCAAAAGGCATGTCTATAACATCACACGTACTGATTCCAGGTTAAACCATTTAAATGATTATACTATTTGTAAAGAATGTATTCGTAAATGATGTTGACGTGAACATTCGATTATTGTCTTATAGTAAATCGAGATACTTGGTCCAATTCGATTTGATTATCAATAGCAAATGGAGTCCTATTTTCAAACACTTTAAGTCTGCATGAAAATGACACTGGCAAAGAACACCGACCAAAAATGCAACATGTGCCCACCCGCAAATGCTAAAAATGTGCAGCATTCAATGAGAGTTAATTCCTGTTCTGTGGTAAATGACAAAATCCCACTTACAACAGAAATGAATTTCGTCTTTGCCGGTGTAGTTCTGAACAACCAATACTTGATTCTTTAAAATCAGCAATAATAAAATCCATTGAACATGTTGCGATTGTTTGTAAACACTCGTGATCGTGCGACTTGTGGAATAATTGTAACATGATTACTGTAGACAATGGTTGGTGACTGATCCACGTTTAGTTTAAAAACATATTTTATTCAGTTCGTATATACAAAAATAACAGTACAGCAATAGTATGATGAAATGGATCAGAAAACAAGCAATGTAATTGCTTATATTAATTCCTTTTGATCCACGTTTATGCACGTTTAAAAGCTTTTATGTTTTGAATTGATATTGAGATATTAAAATGCAATTACTTTGACTATAAAACGTATTGAATACTATTAATAATAAACAATTATGAGAACTACTTTCGTGCACATTTTAACATTGGTACCTAGTGTGACGATGTCAACAGGGAAAAAGCTTTCTCCCACCTCAGATAAGTAGATCCAATAATTTAACCATGCTAGATATTCTTATCTTGCCCACGGGCGAAGATAAAATGCCCGTATGGAACTCCTTTTAAATGGTCACCACATTGCAATTACCTCCCTTGTTGAAGACTGTCGTCAGTTGCATCAAGGAAATCTTGTCTTATGGTAATATTTAGAATGCTGATTAATTATTTCTCGCTTCAAATGTCACCATAAAAACAGTTTTCACGCACCATTCAAGAAATAATGCTTCATTCTCCTTAGAACCATTTAATAAGTCCGATTTGAATATTAACATTAACTGGATCACTGCGCGGATATCCATGGCAACCACGAATTATCGCATATCCATACGCAATTATTTTCAATAGGCATAAAAGAGTACAGCAAACATACATTTTTACTTAATTTTGTTTAACTGAGGTGGGAGAAAAAGCATCTACCATAGCCGCTCGTGTAAGATAGGTTCATAGGTTTCGATACTTCGTTTCCGCAAAACACCCTACGCTCGGGTCGGAATGAACCTATCCTACACTCTCGGTCATGGAAGATACTTATAGTCTCCTTTTTTCAAAAGCGTACATGTACTTCTAAAATTTTAATTAATTCCGCCGCCTTGTCAGATAAACTTTCTCGATCCACGGCACTAACCTAGTATTCTCTACATATATATATGGATATATTGAATGCCCTGTTATAAATATTTCCCCCATGATTAAATTTGTCATCTTATGTGTAATTCTTTTTATTTGATAGTATTGTTTTTTCTTCATCTTCTTAATGTCCAGCACGACATGTCTCTATTCTAAATTGCTACATTCCACATCTGAACTGACACAAGATAGAACGTTCATTTTTACACAAATTTAGGCTGATGTATCTCTCTTCATTAAAAATAGTCTTTAAGTCGAAGAAAGACATACATTTCAGCCAATATTTAGTTGCTGTTCATTTCACCAATCAATAGCGAATAATCACTAGCCAATCGTAATGCAGAAGACGTGAGAATCGATACCATATGTGTTATTACTTGAGCGAAGACGCAACGATAATGAGGTAAGACTAAGGGCGTTTTTGTTGATACCAAACCAGTTTCAGTTTTGGTTTCAATGGTTTCAGCAGTTTCGAAACTGGTTTTAATACTTTTGATTGAAGTAACAAATGTATGGTTTTGTGTACAGTTTCAACAACATGGCGGGGCTACTGCATGAAGCCATTGTTTCTGAACTTCTTCAAAACAATGATACCGCAAATGGTCGTTTGCATGTTTTATATAAAATGTGTTTCAACACACGTGTTGGAGAACTGTCCGCCATGTTGTTTTTCAAAGTAAACTAGTTTTCGGATGGAACGAACCGATGAAACCGCCTCCTGTAGGGGTTTCGATAGTTTCAAAAACCGGTTTCGGTTTTCGTTAAAAAAATACGATAAAACTGGTTTTGGTTTTATTTGAAACTGTCACAACAAATACACAGTTTGTGAAACCGATATAAAACCGAAACCAGTTTATTACATGTACCAACAAAAACGCTCTTAGAGCAAGCATATAATAAGATATAATAAACTGTTGTTTTTTTTAAGGTGACTATAATTTAGGTTGTTGATATGTCTGTGAACCTAGCATATGTAATTAAAACATGAAACATTGAACGTTCAATAAAATTTAACTTTTATGAACGATAAGATAGGTTTTTTAATTAATGTACAACAGTAAAGGCTTAAGATATTTTTAAGTAGAATAAATGCACATCAGTATAAAGTTGGCAAAAGGTTTTGGCATTTTGACATTAGACGTTATTTAGCACTCTGCTACAATTTTGAGTGGGAAACAAAACAACAAATTGGTATGCCTTTATGAAAGAATACTAGGTATGTATTGAAATTACTATAATTAAATATTAGTTGGCTTTCATTGACAATATTTCAGAATATAAATGTCATTTACAACACAGATTTATGTTTATGTATTATTTTCCCATCTGGGAATGGACTGGTTGAATGATGTAGAGCTACACTCTCACAGATTGCCCGTTCTGACAAAAATATTTTTGCTCCGATGAAGGTGACTTTTGTATAAATTTCTTCAATTGAAGCACACAGATCACAGTATTAGAGCTCTTAATTGCTGGAAAACTGCCGAAGACTACAGCTGTTAATGGTTTGAGAGTGCATCTTTAAAGAGTCCAGACTTAGATATAGGTTGTGTAACGTTTGTTAATGGTTTCCTATCATTGGATGTTCTTACTGCATTCGAGGGGCCCTGGCTCATCATTGGTATATTACATTGCTGTATTATATGAAATCTGCATTTCAAATGTTTCTTAGCCATAAGCTTAATGTGTTTGTATAGTCTCTTGTTTTTCAGTGACCTTGTGTCCTTACGCAATTTGTCTTAATGCTTGAAGCCTAGAAATCGCAGAATGGAACTCATATTAGTTGTGTAATTTTTTCTTGATTTTTGTTTTAACAGTCTGTATAATTTATTGTATGACAAGACAGTTGCATTTTAACCATACACAATTTTGTTTGAGCAAATAGCACAATAAAATGATTATGTTAAGGCAGATATAGATTGAACTTTAACATTGGTTACTGAAACATGCTATTTTTGTATCTTATAAAATGATATACATAATAGTTTTTATATGTCTATAAAAAAAGCTTCATAATGAAAACGCATGCTTTTGTAATTTCTTATCGTTCATATCTAACACTGTTACACTCTTCGTCCATCCCGTGTACGGTCCTTACAATCGTCCGTATTCGTTACGTGAACGGGGTCTGCATTTCCATCCCGTACACATTACGCGTACGGAGTCCGCATTTCCATCCCGTACACGGGGTCCGAATATTCATCCCGTAAACGTTGCGCATACGTGGTCCGTACTTCAATCCCGTGCACGTAATTGGTATTGGGTCCGTATTTCATCCCGTACACGTTGCGCGTACTGGGTCAGTATTTACATTCCATACACGCAACGTGTACGTGGTCCGTACCGCCCCGTAGACGTTACATATACGTGGTCCGTAAAATAACGTAGACGCTGCGTACATGGGGTCAGTCATTCCATCCCGTTCACCTTGATAACTGGGTCCGTCTTTCCATCCAGTACACGCAACGTGTACGGGATCATTTCCACACCGTAGACGTTACATATACGAGGTCTGTATACCATCTCGTACACGTTGCGTGTACAGGGCTCGTAAATATATTCCGTACAGCTTTTGTACGGGGTTCGTATTTCCATATACAATGGAAACTCACAAAAGCGGACAAGGTCCGGACAGGGCAAAATTTCCGGTTTAGTGAGGAATCCGGTTTAGTGAGGATTTGATGTGCGGAGTAAGTTTACTCAAAATATTAACTGAGTTAACCTTTAAAGGCTTTTGTCCTCTATGGACAGTTCGATTCTCCGACGTTTGGACGGAGGTTGAGACATGATTAAAGCACTTGCAAAAGTGATAAGCATAATTAAACATTTCTGCGTTTTTATAATTATCTTTTTTCCAAGTCTTGAAATAAACAACTCGCGTAATTTAATGCTTGTTTAGTATGTTTGATAGTTTAATTAACGCACCGCTCTAATTTTATTTAATCATAGAAGTCTTTAGATAAAACAACCCTCCAAAATGATCACTATATAACCGTTTCTAGTTCTTTATTTTTGGCAACAAACAAATTAATGTTTCAATCAATTTTTTTCACAAGTTTGATTATCGTTGCGCAACAGTCAATCCACGGCGCAATCATTATTATCGATTATCGAGTTAACGCAATATCACAGGTGTTATATTTAACGACGCACCGGCTGTCAAAACAAAGTGACACGCGATTCGCGAATTCCTAATACACAAAATTATTTCGACATATTTGTACAAATAAACGTCCGGTTTTGTGAGGTAAAATTACGTTGACAACTAACAAATTTTCTCGTTTTTTTGTCCGGTATCCGGAATTCCGGGGTTCCGGTTTTGTAGGATTTTTTTTTACATTGAAAATAGAAAGGGAAAACCGGGACTCTGAAAAAAGTTCGGTATCCCGAGGATTCCGGTTTTGTGGAGATCCGGTTTAGTGAGTTTCCACTGTATATATTTTTGCGGAAAATTGCTATGGATAAAATGTTTTTCTTCAAAAACACGTTTAAAAATTGAAAGATAAATGGCAACAATTTTTTCGATATATTACAGTGGAAACTCACTAAACCGGATCTCCACAAAACCGGAATCCTCGGGATACCGGACTTTTTTCAGAGTCCCGGTTTTCCCCTTCTATTTTCAATGTAAAATAATCCCTACAAAACCGGAACCTCGGAATTCCGGATACCGGACAAAAAATCGAGAAAATTTGTTACTTGTCAATGTAATTTTACCTCACAAAACCGGACTTATATTTGTTCAAACATGTCAAAATGATGTTGTGCATTAGGAATTCGCGTGTCACTTGGTCACTTTGTTTTGACAGCCGGTGCGTCGTTAAATATTGCACCTATGATGTTCTGTTAACTCAATTATCGATAATGATGATTGCTCTGTGGATTGACTGCCGCGCGATGATCAAACTTGTGAAAAGAAAATTGATTGAAACATTAATTTGTGTGTTGCAAAAAATAAAGAACTAGAAACGGTTATTAAGTGATCATTTTGGAGGGTTGTTTTATCTAAAGACTTCTATGATTGAATCAAATACGAGCGGTGCGTTAATTAAACTATCAAACATACTTAACAAGCATTAAATTACGCGAGTTGTTTTATTTTAAGACTTGGAAAAAAAAGATGATTATAAAATTGCAGAAATGTTTAATTATGTTTATCACTTTTGTATGTGCTTTAATCATGTCTCAACCTCCGTCTAAACGTCAACTTCCCTTTAGGTTAACTCAGTTAATATTTTGAGTAAACTTACTCCGTACATCAAATCCTCACTAAACCGGAATCCTCACTAAACCGGAAATTTTGCCCAGTCCGGACCTTGTTCGGTTTAGTGAGTTTCCACTGTAATTACTCCGTATAACCGAGGGTACGGGAATACATGTACGGAGATCCGTACATGTGGTGTCCCTTATACGTATTCGAATACGGAGTCCATACACCCAACGTGGCCCGATTACGCCCGTATAATCAACCTTCCCGCGTATTCAACCATAAGTACACGTATTGTGCATGCTTTTATTGGATTGGACATAACGTAACAATGCAATCAGCGTTTAGGAAAGGATAAGGCTTATATGTAAGATAACATGACCCATTAGAGGTACACATGTAACATTCAACCGGAAATCTGACCCAGATATTACTGCAACTATTACAGAACAGATCAGCACAATACCGATTACAATACCTATCAATATTTTGGGCACTTATGCCATATTGCATTTTAAAACTAATGCTCAAACGATGAACAAAATAATGATTTCCTCAATAATGTTAAATTCAGTAGTTCTGGTGGTGGTAGAGGTAATAGAAGTGAAAGCAGTGGTAGTGGTAGTAGCATTGGTAGTAGAATTGGGTGTAGTACTAGTGGTGATAGTGGTTGTGCCAGTAGTGGTAGAGGTAATAGAAGTGAAAGAAGTGGTAGTAGCAGTGGTAGTAAAACTAGGTGTAGTACTAGTGGTGATAGTGGTTGTGCCAGTAGTGGTAGAGGTTATAGAAGTGGAAGTAGTGGTAGTGGTAGTAGCATTGGTAGTAGAACTGGGTGTAGTACTAGTGGTGATAGTGGTTGTGCCAGTAGTGGTAGAGGTAATAGAAGTGAAAGTAGTGGTAGTAGCAGTGGTAGTAGAACTAGGTGTAGTACTAGTGGTGATAGTGGTTGTGCCAGTAGTGGTAGAGGTAATAGAAGTGAAAGTAGTGGAAGTAGCAGTGGTAGTAGAACTAGGTGTAGTACTAGTGGTGATAGTGGCTGTGCCAGTAGTGGTAGAGGTAATAGAAGTGAAAGTAGTGGTAGTAGCAGTGGTAGTAGAACTAGGTGTAGTACTAGTGGTGATAGTGGTTGTGCCAGTAGTGGTAGAGGTAATAGAAGTGAAAGTAGTGGTAGTAGCATTGGTAGTAGAACTAGGTGTAGTATTAGTGGTGATAGTGGTTGTGCCAGTAGTGGTAGAGGTAATAGAAGTGAAAGTAGTGGTAGTAGCAGTGGTAGTAGAACTAGGTGTAGTATTAGTGGTGATAGTGGTTGTGCCAGTAGTGGTAGAGGTAATAGAAGTGAAAGTAGTGGTAGTAGCAGTGGTAGTAGAACTAGGTGTTGTACTAGTGGTAATAGTGGTTGTGCCAGTAGTGGTAGAGTGCTAACAAGTTTTTCCTATGATTTGACCTGGTGACCAAGTTTTTAATCGCACACAACCCAGATTTAAACTTGACTTAAAGATAATTAATATCAACATTCTGACTAACTTTCATGAAGATACAGTCATAAATGAGCTTAGAGTGTTAACAAGCTTTTCCTTCAATTTAAACTGGTGACCTAGTTTTTGACCACACATGATCCAGATTCGAACTTTACCTAGAGATTATTAATATTAACATTCTGACCAAGTTTCCAGAAGATACAGTCATACATGTAACCTCTATAGTGTTAACAAGCTTTTCCTTTAATTTGACCTGGTGACCTAGTTTTTAATCAAAGATGACACAATATCGAACACTTCCAAGATTTTATGGAGGATAACATTCTGACCAAGTTTCATTAAGATTGTGCCCAAATTGTGACCTCTAGAGTGTTAACAGTCAAATTGTTGACAACGGACGTCGGACGACGGACGACTACGACGGACGACAGACACAGGGCGATCACAATAGCTCACCTTGAGCACTTGGTGCTCAGGTGATCTAAAAATGTACATATCTAGTTGCGGACGAATACTGCCTCCACTGTACTGTGACGTTAGGGATATTGGACTACGATTTGCGGTCGGATTATGTGTTATATTTGCTTAATCATTGAACGGTGAAAGTTAGAGAGCCGACATCTTGGGTTACGAAAATAACGAATCGCTAAATCAAGCATTTTGCATAAAAAATGTTATTTAACGGACAACTTTCTAAGATTAAAAAAAATGGATAAAATTATACAACAACCGATCTCTCTCTCTCTCCCTCCCTTTCGCGCTTAATACAATTATCAAATAAAAAAAATAAGGCGTTTTCGCGTGTGTAGAAGTAAACACAAGGCACACCTGCACCACGGAAGTGTCGACAGCTCATTTTCTTTGCACCACCACTACGTTGTGGAGCTGGCGTTTAGTGGCCGTGAATGTGACCACTCATTGCACATGCACATACTTTTCATGCGGTTAACAGTTGACAAAATTTTCATTAGATATGTCAAGGGATCTAAGAGATACACGGCTAAAAATGATTCTAGGCCCAAACTATGACCTAACTTGTGTTCTTTAGCTTGCATGGACGTATCACGGGTTCTTAAAGCTGCACTCTCACCGTTTTGCAGGTTTTACTTTTTTGTCTAAGAATTTGGCATCGATTCTTTTAATTCACAATAGAACAGATCTTAATTGATTAGAAAACTTCTGAAAAAAATCATGTTCCTAAAATCGTTAGTAATGCTTCATCAATAAAACATCAATTTTTAAACGCCAACATGAACATTTATGATCTGATCTTTATAAGCAGGCTAAAGTCAATGATTTCCAGACATTTACAAAAAAGGCTCATTCCAAGACAAAAAAGTTTAAAGCTTTTAAGCTACAGTGTACATCAAATACAGTCGAGTTTAATGGGGGGACTTTGTGATTTCGTTTTGTTTTTCAGTTATATTTTGTTTAAAAACTAGCGGGAAAATACGATCGGTGGGTGTCCTCAGCCAATCCGAAGAAGAAGAAGAAGAAGAAGAAGAAGAAGAAGAAGAAGAAGAAGAAGAAGAAGAAAAATAGTGATAATTGTATACATGGTAAATCAAATAAATTCAAATATTTAGTTCACACTTTGAAGAAAGACATACATTTCAGCCAATATTTAGTTCCTGTTCATTTCACCAATCAACAGCGAATAATCACTAGCCAGTCGTAATGCAGAAGACGTGAGAATCGATACCATATGTGTCATTACTTGAGCCAAGACGCAACGATAATGAGGTAAGACTTAGAGCTAGCATATACTAAGATAGAATAAACTGTTGTTTTTTAAAGGTGACTATAATTAGGTTGTTGATATGTCTGTGAACTAAGCATATGTAATTAAAACATGAACCATTGAAAGTTCAATAAAATTTAACTTTTATGAACTATAAGATAGGTTTTTTAATTAATGTACAACAGTGAAGGCTTAAGATATTTTTAAGTAGAATAAATGCACATCAGCATAAAGTTGGCAAAAGGTTTTGGCATTTTGACATTAGACGTTATTTAGCACTCTGCTACAATTCTGAGTGGGAAACAAAACAACAAATTGGTATGCCTTTATGAAAGAATACTAGGTATGTATTGAAATTACTATAATTAAATATTAGTTGGCTTTCATTGACAATATTTCAGAATATAAATGACATTTACAACACAGATGTATGTGTATGCATTATTATCCCATCTGGAAATGGACTGGTTGAATGGTTTAGAGCTACACTCTCACAGATTGCCCGTTCCGATGATGGTGACTTTTGTATAAATTCCTTCAATTGAAGCACAAAGACCACAGTATTAAAGCTCTTAATTGCTGGAAAACTGCCGAAGACTACAGCTGTGAATGGTTTGAGAGTGCATCTTTAAAAAGTCCAGACATAGATATAGGTTTTGTCACGTTTGTTAATGGTTTCCTATCATTGGATGTTCTTACTGCATTCGAGGGGCGCTGGCTCATCATTGGTATATTACATTGCTGTATTATATGAAATCTGCATTTTAAATGTTTCTTAGCCATAAGCTTGATGTGTTTGTATAGTTTCTTGTTTTTCAGTGACCTTGTGTCCTTACGCAATTTGTCTTAATGCTTGAAGCCTAGAAATCGCAGAATGGAACTCATATTAGTTGTGTTGTGTTTTCTTGATTTTTGTTCTAACAGTCTGTATAAATTATTGTATGACAAGACAGTTGCATTTTAACCATACACAATTTTGTTTGAGCAAATAGCACAATGAAATGATTATGTTAAGGCAGATCTAGATTGAACTTTAACATTGATTACTGAAACATGCTATTTTTGTATTGTATCTTATAAAATGATATACATAATAGTTTTTATATGTCTATAAAAAAGCTTCATAAAGAAAACGCATGCTTTTTTGTAATTTCTTATCGTTCATATCTAACACTGTTACACTCTTCATCCATCCCGTGTACGGTCCTTACAATCATCCGAATTCGTTACGTGAACGGGGTCTGCATTTCCATCCCGTACACATTACGCGTACGGAGTCCGCATTTCCATCCCGTACACGGGGTCCGAATATTCATCCCGTAAACGTTGCGCATACGTGGTCCGTACTTCAATCCCGTGCACGTAATTTGTATTGGGTCCGTATTTCATCCCGTACACGTTGCGCGTACTGGGTCAGTATTTACATTCCATACACGCAACGTGTACGTGGTCCGTACCGCCCCGTAGACGTTACATATACGTGGTCCGTAAAATAACGTAGACGCTGCGTACATGGGGTTAGTCAATCCATCCCGTTCACCTTGTTAACTGGGTCCGTCTTTCCATCCAGTACACGCAACGTGTACGGGATCATTTCCACACCGTAGACGTTACATATACGAGGTCTATATACCATCTCGTACACGTTGCGTGTACAGGGCTCGTAAATTTATTCCGCACAGCTTTTGTACGGGGTCCGTATTTCCATGTATATATTTTTGCGGAAAATTGCTATGGATAAAATGTTTTTCTTCAAAAACACGTTTAAAAAATGAACGATAAATGGCAACAATTTTTTCGATATATTGATTACTCCGTATAACCGAGGGTACGGGAATACATGTACGGAGATCCGTACATGTGGTGTCCCTTATACGTATTCGAATACGGAGTCCATACACCCAACGTGGCCCGATTACGCCCGTATAATCAACCTTCCCGCGTATTCAACCATAAGTACACGTATTGTGCATGCTTTTATTGGATTGGACATAACGTAACAATAAAAACAGCGTTTAGGAAAGGATAAGGCTTATATGTAAGATAACATGACCCATTAGAGGTACACATGTAACATTCAACCGGAAATCTGACCCAGATATTACTGCAACTATTACAGAACAGATCAGCACAATACCGATTACAATACCTATCAATATTTTGGGCACTTATGCCATATTGCATTTTAAAACTAATGCTCAAACGATGAACAAAATAATGATTTCCTCAATAATGTTTAATTCAGTAGTTCTGGTAGTGGTAGAGGTAATAGAAGTGAAAGCAGTGGTAGTGGTAGTAGCATTGGTAGTAGAATTGGGTGTAGTAATAGTGGTGATAGTGGTTGTGCCAGTAGTGGTAGAGGTAATAGAAATGAAAGTAGTGGTAGTAGCAGTGGTAGTAGAACTTGGTGTAGTATTAGTGGTGATAGTGGTTGTGCCGGTAGTGGTAGAGGTAATAGAAGTGAAAGTAGTGGTAGTAGCAGTGGTAGTAGAACTAGGTGTAGTATTAGTGGTGATAGTGGTTGTGCCAGTAGTGGTAGAGGTAATAGAAGTTAAAGTAGTGGTAGTAGCAGTGGTAGTAGAACTAGGTGTAGTATTAGTGGTGATAGTGGTTGTGCCAGTAGTGGTAGAGGTAATAGAAGTGAAAGAAGTGGTAGTAGCAGTAGATGTAGAACTAGTTGTAGTTCTAGTGGTGATAGTGGTTGTGCCAGTAGTGGTAGAGGTAATAGAAGTGAAGGTAGTGGTAGTAGCAGTGGTAGTAGAACTAGGTGTAGAACTATTGGTGATAGTGGTTGAGCCAGTAGTGGTAGAGATAATATATTGAAAGTAGTAGTAGTTGAAGTGAAAATAGAAATAGGTGTAGTTTTATTGGTGATAGTGGTCGTGCCAGTAGTGGTAGTAGCAATGGTAGTAGAACTAGGTGTAGTACTAGTGGTGAAAGTGGTTGAGCCAGTAGTGGTAGAGGTAATAGAAGTGAAAGTAGAGGTAGTAGCAATGGTAGTAGAACTAGGTGTAGTACTAGTGGTGATAGTGGCTGTGCTAGTAGTGGTAGAGGTAATAGAAGCGAAAGTAGTGGTAGTATTACTAGGTGTAGTACTAGTGGTGATAGTGGTTGTGCCAGAAGTGGTAGAGGTAATAGAAGTGAAAGTAGTGGTAGTGGTAGAAGCAGTGGTAGTAGAACTAGATGTAGTATTAGTGGTGATAGTGGTCGTGCCAGAAGTGGTAGAGGTAATAGAAGTTAAAGTAGTGTAGTGGTAGAAGCAGTGGTAGTAGAACTAGGTGTAGTACTAGTGGTGATAGTGGCTGTGCCAGTAGTGGTAGAGGTAATAGAAGTGAAAGTAGTGGTAGTGGTAGAAGAAGTGGTAGTAAAACAAGGTGTAGTACTAGTGGTGACAGTGGTTGTGCCAGTAGTGGTAGAGGTAATAGAAGTGAAAGTAGTGATAGTGGTAGTAGCAGTGGTAGTAGAACTAGGTGTAGTACTAGTGGTGATAGTGGTTGTGCCAGTAATGATAGAGGTAATAGAAGTGAAAGTAGTGGTAGTGGTAGTGGTGGTAGAAATGTAACACTACTGGTGATAGTGGATGTGCTAGTAGTGGTAGAGGTAGTGGTAGAAGTATTGAAAGTAATGGTGGTGGATAAAGACCGAAACGGGTGATAAGGTTCCGAATGAAAATCGGGATCAACAAACGCTCTACAGTTAGAGTGACACAAATCTTTATTAATAACCATGATCTTTTCTCGTTTCTTTAAAAACAAAACCTTAAAATGTTGTAAAAACCTGATATCAACGCCTTTATTATTAAATTAATTGGAATAATGAAGATATGGAATAAATAAGTTGTTTAACATTGTCCTTTACAATACGGGATATATTTCAATCCTATCGGTTCGTCCAATATAGTTTCCCCAGCTGTATACGCGTCCAAATATATTTACCTATTGAACAGAACAATATTAAATAACCTATAAATATTGCACCTCACACAATGCGAATGCATCTCTTACTTGCAGACTAGAAATACAATTATACCAAGGAAAATACAACCTAGGCTCTGAATACGCAATGAATAGCATAGCATATCAGTCGTTGAATGATAGTTAAAACAATAACACATTTTAACATTTTCTGAGGATATTAACGGTATTTGTGTATTTATGGAATTTGTGTATGCCAATTAACAGCTGTTGCAATGATATATAAAATGCTTCGGGTCTTCATAGTTTGGAATAGATACGGAATTAATTTAACGTATATACATTTTGTTCATTTTTAACAAACCTTACAATTTGAAAATGAATACTGAGTCAAACATGTTTTGAAAGTAAGATGTTGATATAAAGCATTGATGGTATTTTGCTCTAAAGCTGTGTGTGTCTTATATAATGAGTTTCATGTGGACAAATGTAACAGTGCGGTTAAAGAAAATTCGCAAGAATTTTACGAGAAATTTGGACGTCCTCGTGGATTTATTGCCATTTTCCATTCACCGACTTTTTATTTCAAGCCCAATTATTTTTCTTCCAGATTTCTTTATATATGTCAATGGATATATGTAATTATGAATCGTTTGATTTCAAGTAAGTTTGTCATAAAAGAAATGCCATTGAACAAAACAACTGAATTTTTGTGCAGCGGCATTGAGAGTACCATGGTTTAGTGCTGTGCAGCGGCCTTGAGAGTACCATGGTTTAATGCTGTGTAGCGGCCTAGAGAGATAACTAGTTTAGTGTTGTGCAGCGGCATTGAGAGTATCATTGTTTGGTGCTGTGTAGCGGCCTTGAGAGATAACTAGTTTAGTGTTGTGCAGCGGCATTGAGAGTATCATGGTTTGGTGCTGTGTAGCGGCCTTGAGAGATAACTAGTTTAGTGTTGTGCAGCGGCATTGAGAGTATCATGGTTTGGTGCTGTGACGCGGCATACAGAGTACCATGGTTTAGTGCTGTGTAGCGGCCTTGAGAGATAACAAGTTTAGTGTTGTGCAGCGGCATTGAGAGTATCATGGTTTAGTGCTGTGTAGCGGCATTGAGAGTATTGTTGGTTCAGTGTTGTGTAGCGGCATTGAGAGTATCATGGCTCAGTGATGTGTAGCGGCATTGAGAGTATCATGGTTCAGTGCTGTGTAGCGGCATTGAGAGTATCATGGTTTAGTGGTGTAGCGGCATTGAGAGTATCATGGTTTAGTGGTGTAGCGGCATTGAGAGTATCATGGTTTAGTGGTGTAGCGGCATTGAGAGAATCATGGTTTAGTGTCGTGTAGCGGCATTGAGAGTGTCATGGTTCAGTGCTGTGTAGCGGCATTGTGAGTATCATGGTTCAGTGTTGTGTAGCGGCAATGAGAGTATCATGGTTTAGTGGTGTAGCGGCATTGAAAGAATCATGGTATAGTGCTGTGTAGCGGCATTGAGGGTATCATGGTTCAGTGCTGTGTAGCGGTATTGAGAGTATAATGGTTCAGTGCTGTGTAGCGGCATTGAGAGTAAAATGGTTCAGTGCTGTGTAGCGGCATATAGGGTATCATGGTTCATTGCTGTGTAGCGGCATTGAGAGTATCATGGTTTAGTGGTGTAGCAGCCTTGAGAGTATCATGGTTTGGTGGTGTAGCGGCATTGAGAGTATAATGGTTTAGTGCTCTGTAGTGGCATTGAGAGTATCATGGTTCAGTGCTGTGTAACGGCATTGGGAGTATCATGGTTCAGTGCTGTGCAGCGGCAATGAGAGTATCATGGTTCAGTGCTGTGAAGCAGCATTGACAGTATCATGGTTCATTGCTGTGTAGCGGCATTGAGAGTATCATGGTTTAGTGGTGTAGCAGCCTTGAGAGTATCATGGTTTGGTGGTGTAGCGGCATTGAGAGTATAATGGTTTAGTGCTGTGTAACGGCATTGGGAGTATCATGGTTCAGTGCTGTGCAGCGGCAATGAGAGTATCATGGTTCAGTGCTGTGAAGCAGCATTGACAGTATCATGGTTCATTGCTGTGTAGCGGCATTGAGAGTATCATGGTTCAGTGCTGTGTAGCGGCAATGAGAGTATCATGGTTCAGTGCTGTGTAGCGGCATTGACAGTATCATGGTTCAGTGCTGTGTAGCGGCAATGAGAGTATCATGGCTCAGTGCTGTGTAGCGGCAATGAGAGTATCATGGTTCAGTGCTGTGTAGCGACATTGAGAGTAATGTTGGTTCAGTGATGTGTAGCGGTATTGAGAGTATCATGGTTTAGTGGTGTAGCGGCCTTGAGAGTATCATGGTTCAGTGCTGTGTAGCGGCATTGAGAGTATCATGGTTTAGTGGTGTAGCGGCATTGAACGTATCATGGTTTAGTGGTGTAGCGGCATTGAGAGTATCATGGTTAAGTGGTGTAGCGGCATTGAGAGAATCATGGTTAAGTGTCGTGTAGCGGCAATGAGAGTATCATGGTTCAGTGCTGTGTAGCGGCATTGTGAGTATCATGGTTCAGTGCTGTGTAGCGGCATTGAGAGTATCATGGTTTAGTGGTGTAGCGGCCTTGGGAAAATTATGGTATAGTGCTCTGTAGCGGCATTGAGAGTATCATGGTATAGTGCTCTGTAGCGGCAATGAGATATAATGGTTCAGTGCTGTGTAGCGGCATTGAGAGTATCATGGTTCATTGCTGTGTAGCGGCATTGAGAGTATCATGGTTCAGTGCTGTGTAGCGGCATTGAGAGTATCATGGTTTAGTGGTGTAGCGGCCTTGGGAAAATTATGGTATAGTGCTCTGTAGCGGCATTGAGAGTATCATGGTTCAGTGCTCTGTAGTGGCATTGAGAGTATCATGGTTCAGTGCTGTGTAGCGGCATTGAGAGTATCATGGTTTAGTGGTGTAGCGGCCTTGAGAGTAAACTTGTTTGGTGTTGTGCAGCGGCATTGACAGTATCATGGTTCAGTGCTGTGTAGCGGCATTGAGAGTATCATGGTCCAGTGCTGTGTAGCGGCATTGAGAGTGTAATGGTTCAGTGCTGTGTAGCGGTATTGAGAGTATCATGGTTAAGTGTCGTGTAGCGGCATTGAGAGTATCATGTTTCAGTGCTGTGTAGCGGCATTGAGGGTATCATGGTTCAGTGCTGTGTAGCGGCCTTTTGAGTACCATGGTTAAGTTGTGTAGCGGCATTGAGAGTATCATGGTTTAGTCCTGTGAATCGGCTTTAAGAGTAGCATGTGTTTTTTGTTTCCGAAGGTTCTCTCTTTCAGAATTTGCATTCGTTCCTAATTATCATGTCTTTCCTTAGGTATATGGCTAAAGATCGTTTGTCCAAAGTAATTACCAACTCAGATACTCTTAATTACTATGTCACATGTTTTTTTATAATGCAATGAAAAGTAAGTGTCGAATATCTTTAAACACAGTAGTTAGAGTTAATCGGAATCCCATATTGATAATCAAACATTTCTTTATTTTATTAATTAACTATAGCCCATTTTATCAACATGTTTTGTAGTACATGTAATTGTATTTTGCTTATTAGTTTATAATTAAATGTAACTGTCTAAACAACTTTGGTTCTAAAGAAGTCACTTTATATACGCCATATACTATTATGAAATAATTTATAAAATGAACAATATGAGCTATTTTTACAATATTAAATCTGCAAAGAAAGTTTTAATTTCCGTGTGCTACCACAAAAACCATTGCTAATACAATGTATATACAAGGAAATTTATGAAAAAATCTTAAGAGGGCTCATCTTTACTTGAAGCTCTCTTTTTTCAGATCTGATGCGAACACATCATGTGGAAACTTAAAAGGAGTAAAAAAAATGTACTCGTAACACTTTGGTTTATAATTTGGTTTCTATAATGTTCAGCCGGAGTATTAATTATAATGATATCTTAATGTCTTAGTGTATTTGAAGAGTTTTGATTGTAGCTTTAATATCTATGTACTTTGTAAGGTATTCTTAATAGGACAAAGAATCTTCAAAGATGAATATCTTAATGGGACTGTTAGCGCTCATTGTGAGTGAAAGTGGACTGCATGGTGCGCATGTTCATATTGCAAGGAGCACTATCCTTATGAACGACATGTTTAAGTACCTTGGTTTAAACCATATGTTTATGGCGGTAAACGGAACGTCACTTTATGTGACGGGCAAAAATTACATTTACCACCTAGATACAGCGGACGATTTTCATGACCTTACTGAAATTGATAATGTTCAAACTGGACCAAACGATGATGCGAACGGCGAGTACAAAATCGACGATGTTACCAATATCGTGATACCGTATGGTTCAGACTATTTGATAACGTGCGGTAGCAGTTATACATTCTGCCATAAACGATTCCTTGGAAACATATCTGACTGGACCATAGGATTTGAACCCTCCACCAACAACAGTGCTGCTGCCGCATTTTTTGCGGATTTTGATAATAAAGAGTATCTGTTTGTTGGCTGCCCACATGCAAAACTACAACCAAATACCATCTGTGAAAAATTCGGGATATTTTGGTTTAACGACTTGGATATAACACGAAAAGTAACAAGGTTTAAGACTGCCGATGACTTACTGCTGATAACAGAAACTTATGTAAAGGGATTCGCTATTGATCATCACCGACTATTTTTCAGCATACAACGAAATAAGACAGATAACTCTACTCACAGCAGAGTTGCAAATGTTTGTCAGAATAATAATGATTATGCACCGATAATGTATGTGGATATGGAACTGAAATGTGGGGACTTCAATTACATGCAAGCTGTTGCAAAGACGTGCTTTGAAGGAGAATGTTTAATTGTTGCTACATTTACCCAAGGAGAACACTCGGTCGTTTGTGCATACCTATTCTCGGAGATAAAATCGAGGTATATGCGAATAATGTATAATTGACCAACTCTTTTTTTATAAAACAATAACATTTAATAGCATTTGAATTTTAATACCATTGTATTTAATATTTACTAAAATTATGTGTCCTATATGCTATGGTATGAATACTAAATAGAAGAGCCATATTTTTAATGTGTGACTTTTGTTATATGGGTTTTGTTAAACTATAATCTATAAAACAACAACACTAAAAAAATGTCTTCATTATTTTTGACAGTTTGGCAGTCAATGTAAAGCGATGTTACGATAAAACTCTTCAACTGCCTCCCCTTTGGTATGACTACTTCAATTATCCGAACGGCAGACCATGTACTGGAAACGTAAGTAAACACGTTTTTTCTAACATGTATACAGAACATATTTTCTATTAATAATAATACACATGTGTTATATGAATACATTGTTCAAACATACCAAAATAATTAAGGCTGTATAAGCGTTGTCCGGGTCAATAAATATATTTTGAATATAACATCCTTACATTCTTTAAACTGTATTCGATGACAATTATTATTATTATATTAAAACATTAAAACATCAGTAAATATACGATAATGCTGTCAAGTTAAATTCCCGAAATTAGTAAGTCAAAGGAAAACTATTTGCATCGTGTTTTTAAAAGTCAAACACGGTTGTCAGAAGTAAGTGTCTAATTTTTTTGCATTTCATTTTATATTTGTATGAATTTTTTTACCTGTATAATTATTAAAGTTTCATTATATTATCAGTGTTTGATTTTACTTGTTTAACACAAACCGAGTTTAAATGTGAATTATTATAGAATGAAACACATTGCTGCATTTTTCTGTAAAAGCATATCAGTCTGCAATGGGCCGGTGCCATTTCCAGAAAAATAATTATTTATTTGGATTTTCTTATTGGCAAGAAATTTCATTTCTGGAATTTCCATTTTGAACCGTAAAATGTAAAATTAAATAAAAATAAAAACACACACAAAGTGATCGAGTAAACGTGTTAAAATTTTAGATAAAATTGTATGATATCTCATGTAGGTTTTTGACACCAAGTAAGTGCATTCTTATTGTAAAACAATATTTGTTTCAAAGCCAGTAAGTCCGCTTCTGCTGCTGAGTATACTTCGTCAGACCCATTCCGTGACACTCAATCTATGCATGGATAATACCGGAAATTATAGACTGTGAAATTGACTACGTTCAATATTTAATATTTTTCATGTTTGGATTAGCCGGCCAATCTAACCGGAATAAACACCACTGACGAATATTTCTTATGTAACGAAGACGGATACGCAAGTTTTAAAGACGTGATAGGCGATACGGCCCTTAAGATGAATGCCAGTATACGTCTGAACCACACGGCCATAACTGCCCTCACCTTGGTGTCCGTCCGCGGACGTGTGCTAGCTCTACTAGGGACAGCTAAGGGAGAAATAATTAAGGTGAGTACATATATGTATAGATTATTATATGAAAATAAATGTTCCTGGGCGGATGTCCGAAAAAAGAATGTTCGTCTTAAAGCGTGATCTACGTATTACCTACAAACGTGACAAGTACTACCTACAACATGTTTGTGGCGTAAGTCTCGACGAGACAATCTCGATAGCAACAACACAACAAACACACTTCAATGTTTCCGGCTTAATTTCTAACACGAGAAATAAACAGTCGTTACAGCCGAATTATAGTCAAATGTTAATTGGTGCATATAATATATCTCTTTGTTTTTGCAAAGACCTGATCTAAACAAAGTCATCAGCGAAGTACATTATCGCAGCTATATACTATGTAACACCAAATTACAAACTGAAAAATGTAAACATGAGTTTTCCAACGTTTTCGGGCACGTGTATTTATAATACGATTATTGGGCTCACTATCAAGAAAATCTGAAAAGAAGTACTATTAATCGCACTTAATTGCTGACGAGTCAGCTAACGATATAGGATATGTAAAAAAGTGCTGACAACATTTATAAAGATGATTTATTGAAAAATGCGGACCATTTAAATATAGAAAAATGTTTTGTAAAAGGACACGAAATTTTATTGCGCTCGTTTTGGAATTCATTATTGAATAATCCGGAGGATGACCAGTTTCTACGTCGTCAGCTGAATCGTGTATCCAGCTATTCACATGAACCCGAGTTAGTTCACACGTTGGCTTATATAATTGCTAAGAATTTAATTTATAATAACATACATATAAATATAACTAAACAGTGTTTCTAATATTTTATTTTGGCAATCTCATATTTTATCAAAAACGGAAACAAACGAAATGCAATGAAATAATAAATGCACAGTGGTAATAACGGACATAAACATCATAAACAAAAATATGTTATGGCACATATGGAGCATGCATTCTTACAAAGAACAGGGCGTATCTAACCCTCATATACATATACACAGTATGCCACATACAGAACATGCATTCTTACAAAGAACAGGGCGTATCTGACCCTCATTTACATATACACATTATGCCACATACAGAACATGCATCCTTACACAGAACAGGGCGTATCTAACCCTCATTTACATATACACAGTATGCCACAGACAGAACATGCATCCTTACACAGAACAGGGCGTATCTAACCCTCATATACATATACACAGTATGCCACATACAGAACATGCATCCTTACACAGAACAGGGCGTATCTAACCCTCATATACATATACACAGTATGCCACATACAGAACATGCATCCTCACACAGAACAGGGCGTATCTAACCCTCATATAAATATACACAGTATGCCACATACAGAACATGCATCCTTACACAGAACAGGGCGTATCTAACCCTCATATACATATACACAGTATGCCACATACAGAACATGCATCCTCACACAGAACAGGGCGTATCTAACCCTCATATAAATATACACAGTATGCCACATACAGAACATGCATCCTTACACAGAACAGGGCGTATCTAACCCTCATATACATATACACAGTATGCCACATACAGAACATGCATCCTTACATAGAACAGGGCGTATCTAACCCTCATATACATATACACAGTATGCCACATACAGAACATGCATCCTTACATAGAGCAGGGCGTATCTAACCCTCATATACATATATACAGTATGCCACATACAGAACATGCATCCTCACACAGAACAGGGCGTATCTAACCCTCATATACATATACACAGTATGCCACATACAGAACATGCATTCGTTCACTTAACAGAGTGGGCAGAACAAGTATATGTATAGATTCATTATGCAACATTTGAACTATGTATTCTACCACATAAGAGATTTGATAGATAAATTATAAGTCAACAATGCAAATATATTTATTGGAGCGTAAACACAGTGTTTATGATACCAATGGAGGTTGTCTTGATGAAGAAACTTAAAAAGGAAAAACAGTTCAGTATTCTGTGTTTTCGAAAATACCTTAGTTTGGCATATACAATGTTGATTCCTGGTTCATGGGACGGACCAAGCCTTAACATTACTGCCTATTCCAAACATTTGATATCCGTAACTTGTATGCCTTTTGCAATACTGTACATACTACACACATTTGTAGGCTCACTTCACATGTTTATATATATTTATCCTGTCACCTGCATACAAATCGGTCCAATAACAAGGTGCCGTGTAAACTTTAGTTTATTAGGATAGTAGACCACGTGATGTTTATCTACAGTCAGGTGGTCATGTGACCGCGAAAACGGAACTTCTTTTATATATTCTGCAATGTCAGAAGAAAAGCAGAACTGCCGTTTCAGTATCTTATCGATGGACCACTAACAGCCGACCTCAGCAATCACTCGCCCATAAAGTCCCATCATTATGCAAAATAATGACACTGGCAAAACAATCGACCTGAAATCTTCATGAGATGTGAAAATCTTACCCCACCCGCAAATGCTGGAAACTGTGAAACAGCATTCAACGATACTCGTCGATAGTTTATTCAATTTCTGTGGTGAATGACAAAATCTCACTTACAACAGAAATGAATGATCTCTTTGCCGGTGCAGTTATGATCATTCAACACTATCAACATCATTTAAATCCATTTAATATGTTGCGATTGTTTGTAAACACTCGTGATCTTGAATTTTGACCTGTGTACTGTACTCTGACTTGCGGAATAATTGTTACATCATCAGATAATGTTCAGAGACTGATCCATGCTTATGCACGTTTAAAAGTATTTTTATGTTTTGAATTGATATTGACGTATTAAAATGCAATGACTTTGAATATAAACGTACTAAAAAAGTTGAACAGTTTTACGAACTATTTTGGGGGCGATTTAAACATGAATACCGAGTGTGATGACGTCAACAGGGAAAAACAGTTGTCCCCCTTACTTTAATTCTTATTAATTTTAAGGTTTTATAGTGTTTAATTAAACAAAGTAACAGGATAAATAGAATACTAGGTTAGTGCCGTGGATGGAGAAAGTTTATCTGGCTCGGCTGCGGATTTTATCGGGTTCGCCTTCGGCTCACCCGATAAATTCCTCCGCCTTGCCATATAAACTTCCTCCATCCACGGCACTGACCTAGTATTCTCTATATATATTGCTGTATTTTGCTAGTTTTCACTTCTTGTATTAAATGTTGCTTTACAGTGCTTAAATTTGTATATACTGGAAGATAAAATATATATGTTCCTATCAAAACTTTAATATTGGCATAATTAATGATATTGCTTAGAATTACGTTTGTTGAAAGCTACATAGCACGTGGAGATTTGATTTTGGCGGAAATAGATCCGAATCTCATATTTGTCAACGCAATTAAAGCTACTAATAACCAACGTGTTGCTTTCTCTTTGCCACCCAGTTTCTTCCAATCTTAAAACATGTTTTTTTTATTTATTTACGCTGTAAGCATGGTTTCTTTGCTAATTGCTATTTATTTACGTTGTAAGCATGATCTCTTTGCTAATCGCTATTTATTTACGTTGTACGCATGCTTCCTTTGTTAATCGCTATTTGAGCACAATTAATGCTTTGATACCTATTCAATAGGGGATTCTGTGAATTACTGCCTCAATAGAATATCAAACTATTTAAGTACTGTAATAAACATTATTTAAAAGTTCTGTAACAGGGCCTAAGGAGCATATATTTTATATTGTAACCGAATAATCATTTAGCAGACAATTTATTCAAAAGAAAAGGGAGAGAAATTCAAAATTGAAACTGTTCAACGTTCGCAAGAGTCTTTTATCTTGATCTATAAACACACAGCATGATGCAAATTGAACTATCATTTGTAAAATCTGACCGTTAACGATACATATTAAAAATAGACGCAAATCATAATAGGACATTGGACAGATACAATCTACTGAGATAGGAAGTCAAAATCATAACAACAGCACGAATAAGGAGTATCACACGTACAATGCTACTACAACTATAACTACTACTAATACTACTACTACAACTCATACTACTACTATAAACCTAAATTGTAACGTAACTAAATGTAACTCTTCCCTCCAGGCCATTGTATTTCCGCGGGAAGTGGCTGAGGTCCTATCCTGGAAAGCTATTGTAGACAGTGGACATGCAGTATTGCCGGACATGTTTGTGTACGGATACAAATTGTATACATTCTCGGAAAATTTGGTAAGCGTTGTAGAGTTGTAATAATATTCATGCATATCATGTATATAAAGTAAAATCTATAAGAAGTGACTCATTTGGCATGGGGGTATCAGACCAAAATTTCCAGCCCTGCTTAATTCACCGGACATGCCTGTGCAAGAAATTAGTTTCCTCTTATAGCCGGTTCATGCGTATACATAATAATTTTCACGAGCTTTTGTTCGAATCTGTTATGGTGGAAAACAACAACACTGTCTTGTCTTTGATCAGATCCCATTCACAAGACCAACCAAGGAAACGGTAATGGCCTGAGAAAGGGTCTGAAAAAGGGTCGACATATGTTGCAAGACTTAGAGACCATTGAAGACACCAGCCAAATATGTAATGTTCCAATTCAATGAAAAGTTTACTCGTAGAAGAGCAAAACAATAATCAGAATAGGGAATTACCCTCATTGGTTTAGATTATTAACTACATAAAGTAAAGAAATGTTCTTTTTGGAGTGAATTGCGAATTGACATGACGCCGGCCACCCGGACATAAATATTACCGTTAAACAAATGGAGAACGTTACTAATCACATGATCAGTGTGTATATACCACGTGATAAATTACGTCATATATGCTACGTCGGAAGGCAATATTTTGCTTAAAATGAAGCCTTTAATCAAAGATAACCTTTCTTTTACTACACCATTTTAAATAAAACAAAGGGCAGTCTATGCCGCTTTGAGAGCCCCGCCTTCGTTTTATTACCGAAGTTTGATAAGGTGATTAGTTTCATCAAACACTTCAACAAACCTATTTACAAAATAATGTGTTGACAGTGCTCCGGCAGATGGCCGTATTGTGAAAAGATTTGTTTTAAGAAACTAAACCCTCAATCAAACTCTGGTAAAAGACCGAAGGCGGGGCTCCGTAAGCGGCGTAGTCTGCGCTATGTTTCATTTACAATGGTTAAGAAGTAGTGAATTTATCTTTGTTTAAAGTCTTCTTTTGCAGCAAAATATTACCTTCCGACGTAGCATTTATGACGCAATTTATCACGTGGTATACACACACTGATGATTACCCTGAACAAATAAATGCGGGTGGGCATGGATTTAATATAGTTATGATTGTGTTTGTAGTTATTGTGAGCGGATGCAATTCAATATTGGAATGAATTGACTCGGGCTCGGTGATCTATCAACATAACCTATGAACTAATTAGTGTTAAGTTATACTTTTGATACAATGCAGGTAAAAAGAATAGAGCTGACGGAATGTTCGCAGTTTTCAACTTGTGACAAATGTATGGAAAGCAAGGACATTTTTTTGCGGATGGTGTATTTTGGATAATATGTATTAATTATTTTTAGATTTTAGTTATGAGCGTCGACTGGTTTAACATCTATCTGTGTATTTAGACTTAAAAGTGTTATAATAAGAAGTAATGTTAAATAACTATGATAATTAAATGTGTAATGTGGAAAATGCATTTGGAAGTTTTTTTATGTGTAGAATGCACTTTTTGATGCCAATTAGTATCACAGATTTTCTAGTTTTAAATTTCGACCATTTTTAATACAGAAAATTAGTATGTTACTTTAAGAATCTGAAAGCATACAGTTGCACTAAGCACATTGCTCTTCAGATGCACGACCACACCACAGTGTTCAAATTCAGAATGGATATTGGCTGAAGGCTCAGCGAGTATCTGTCCACACATAAACCAAACGAGCCCTGATGTGATAAGAACAGATCATATGTCCGAGGTTTGATGTGTCACCTTTTGTTCATTAAAATATAATTTCAAATTGAAATGTAAAATCTTGTCTCTGCTAACTTAGTTCGAGTCAGTATCATTGTATTATTCACACAAGAAAAGCATATGCATTGTGTATTTTGTTATGCTGCAATTATGCTTATCTATTTAACTTTTCACCAATGGCAACTATCATAAAATGACTTAAATGAAGATGAATTATTAGATATCATGGTCCTAAATTTTATTCTACTCTCAAAATTTATTGGCTCGTCAATATGCTAAACAAATTAAATGTGCAACTGGTATATGCCTGTGTGAATTGACTGTGTCTTGCAGTTGACACTCACCTTGTCCCATAACCTGAGCATTGGTCTAGGGTTGAGATGCCAGTTTGAAAGCTTGGTCAACAACAGGACTATATTGATGAACAGCAGTGTTCCGGGGGTAGGAAGGGGTGACGAGATAACAGTTCTGTGTCGCTCGCCAGACTGGACGGAACTAAAACATCACATCCAAAGTATGAGCATAAATAAATGATAATCTTTAATTGTTATAAAAAAGTTTATCTCTTTTGATGTATGTAAAGTCACTCCTTGTTGTTGAGTAGTCGACATCTTCGTCATACGGTTTTCTCTTTTTCCAGGTTATGTGGTCTCCATTTTGTTATTGGCAGGAATTTTGTGATTAACTTTTTATATAGACAAGTATATCACATATAAATAGAGTAGAAACGGGTTCCATGTCAGTATAATTTTTAGACTCTGTCAGTAGATATAATCTCATTACTGCTACGGCTATATCGATATTAGGTTCGGCTACTGTGTTTTTCCTGCTCTTCACAAGCGTTTCCTCCATGGCTGTAATGAGAGGGGAGTTAACTGTGTTTGAATGCGAAACCATTACGAGGTATTGTGTCTTATATTTGCTAAAATTCATTTGTATTTTCAGTATAGTATGTCATTAAAATATAAAATAAGGCTAGACGGTAAAGAGTTTAGAATGCAAAGATGGCAGTATCAGAAAGAGATGGTGGTTTTGTTTGTATAAGTATATTTAATCAGAAGCTATACAAAGCCATTTTCACCGGTCCCCACCCCCGCCCCGCAAATCCCAAGCTTTTGAAGTAATGAAGCAATAATAATGTAAACAAATTCACTTTCCTTGGAGAGTCTCGCGAAAACTATGTGTAACGATATTAAATGATTTTAGAGCTTTGACTATGAACTTAATGTCATTTATATATCAATAGCTCGAAGTAAAATGTTAAATAATCCATCAATTTTGGATAGCTTCGACCATATTATAACACATAACTATCTCTTATGACAAGACATAACTGCAATAAGAACCTTATACGAATGTGCTCTTTTATTCAGCTCTTCACGTCCTGTCAAAACGGCCTAATAAATAATCCCGTAACGTTTAACAGGCGTGAGACCAGTTATTTTTACTATATGTTTCATATAGACACTAACCTGGCTTTTGACTTTATACACATCCCAATTGAAAAACAAGGACATGGCATCTCTAGAACAATTCAAGACACAAAATATAATCACAAGAAAACACCATGTTGACCATTGACGCGACTGTCAAAATTGAGTTCAAATACAGAACCCTTCCGCCAAGGAGTCAATCGGCTATAAACAACTAATTTTCAGACTTCCACAAGCTATGATGTTTCCAATATTTACGCTGAAAACTATCAATTTCTGCAATAGAGTGTCAAATTCAGTCAAGTTCTCTGCAAAAAGAACATGTTTTGCTTCTTTTTCATTCAATTTTAATGAAATATTGATACTTGAACACGAGCACTCTTTTTTCTGTATTAACATCCGGATCTTGGTCAACGGGGGGCAGATAACTGTGGTCTTGAGCCAACAGCTGCGATTTAATCATAACATAGAACTGTCTCTAATAGCTACGATCTTCCTTCCATTCTAAATACTTTGCGTGGTGTTAGTAGTTAGTCCTTTAACTGCTTATCTATAATCATAAAAATTGGATGATATTCATTACTTGTTAAAAATAATACGATAAAAATGGATTAGAAATTGAATTTTATTGTACAGCAAGACTTGTTCAACTGTCTTTGAACGCTTTTTACTATGTTTGTTTTTTAATCACTATCTCTTACTGATGTTACTTACTATGAAAACATGCAGTCGTCAGTAAATAGCAGCTTGAAAATGTTTACATGTGTCCATTACAATACGTATGAAATATTGTTTTGCTTTATTTGATAATTTTTATTTGCTTGCTGTATTCAAGGTGTTGCGACTGCAGTTTTAGTCGTTGGACATGCAAATGGTGTCCTTTGGAGGGACGTTGTATCAAAGACAATAAATTATGCAATGGAAATGAGGTAACACATGATATATTTCTTTTAAATAAAATGGGGTCAGCTGAAGGAGTCAAATGAAGGTACTGTTATAATAAAATGTGTTGTATGGTTCTGGTTTTTAGAGTTTTAGAATTAAGAGTTAATGATCAAATACAAATAATATAGGATAAGAAATGAATGCGGTAAACGAAGGGATCCTTTGGAGGCACAAAATACAAAAAAGTATGACTTAAGCAGTAATAACTCAGTGTTTTAATTTATATTTTTCATTTGAGCAGCACGATCTAAGGGGTATTCTATGTTACAGGATCACTATGTTATGACCCATGATTCCTAAGGACTATTCAATAACTACAGTCTACACTGGTGGAGTAAGACATAGAGATAAAATAACATTTAGTTCACCTTCTTTCAGAGTTTTGTAGAGATCGATGAAGAAAGCAATTGTCCACTAGTTACAAACTACGCCGTTTCTGCTCCAAACGTGCTGGATAGTTCCGGCGTTGTTCACTTAGCAATTGAGGAAAGCTACAATATCACCGTCAATGGCGTCAACTTTATTGACGTACAACAACTAAGTTCTTACTGATATGAAAGTCATAAACCCTGCAATATGCATAACATTTTTTTAAATAATTGAACATTTTTACTACTGATATATATATATATATATATATATATATATATATATATATATATATATATATATATATATATATATATATATATATATATATATATATGTATATATATATATATATATATAATACAACAAAACAATCTTATCCCTAGGGATTAATTTCCAATTGTTGTATGAATACCAGAAATATATACATGTGAACTATACAATTTCCTGTACATACAAAAGAAAGTTAAAGTGCGAGTTGAGCAAAATACTGGTTTAAAGTATAGGTATATTTAAGTTCATTGTAATACAATATTTGCCTGAAAGGCTTCCATCTGGTGTTGATAGAAATGAATAACTAATCTACACTTTTTTATTTTAGATAAATGGTTATGCAAGTTACCACTGCTCTTAAAGCACAACTAATTAATGATACTGAGATTATGTGTCACATCCTAAAGGTAAAAAACACAACACTGATATGAGATCAAAATATATTTCCTGGATACATTAAATAGTTGTTCTAACATAATTTTGCTTTCCACCTATCCAAGCATTGATATTTATAATGCGGACGAGCAAAGTTGTTTCAATATATTTTAAGGCAAAATGACACATACTAGTAATTAAGATAAAAGATATATTTTGCGGAAGAAATACAGATCCGTTAATATCCGATTCACCCATTACTTGGCCGACATATTATCAATATATCATAAGTTATTAATGTATGTAAAACAATTAATCAATAAAACAATTGAAACGTTTGATTTCTCCATTATTCAAATTCACACTTTGTTTACAAGGACGGCATACCAAGGAATCTGGACTCCACTACAAGTCTTCATGTTGACTTTCAGTCAAAAAAGCTTGACGGCTTATCGCTTAAAGGTAAAACTAAGCTAAGGGAATGATCAAGAATCACTCGGTTATGGTTTTTGTTATTATTAATGATGTGTTCATCATTTTTTTCCCCAACAAATATGTAAAAATGAAATTTGCATTTCTTTTTTGACTGAAAGTAGAGGTGTTTTTTTGAATTTGTATTTGTTTAAATGCCGCAATGATTTTTGTGATTTCAGTTGTGTTTTATCAATGCGGTTCTCTGATCTACCCCAAAAATAACTGTGGACAATGTGAAAGTTTTAAATACTACCAGCCATATTTAAAATGTAAATGGTGCAATGGGCAGTGTATCTACTCAGGAAAGGTTTGTGCAACAGCAGAAACCATGTGCCCTGACCCAGTTATCACAAAGGTATTTGAAATTAACCACTTAAGACCACTCTGCAAAGACATCAATGTCCTCGAGCTCACTGTTGTAATATTTTATAAATATGAACAGTCGCACAGGCAAATATGAGTATATTTTTTAAACACCGACGATTTTGACTGAATTCGAGTACATATTTAATCTTATCTTTATTTATTTCAATATGTATTACTTTTTGGTATCTTTTATGGAAATTCAAACCGTTCCTTGTGCGTTTTATAAAAGAAACTAATTACAGATTGTTTTCGTTGTAAATGGAATGTTCCAGTTTCGTTGCTCATCCAGTTTTATGACACCCATATAGATAACTATCAATCTTGTGGAAATTAGTTGGGTTTAAAACATATTCGAGGAGATTACCGGCATTGTATCAGTTCTATTAGAATTAACGCAGTCTAATAGTATAATTTTGCCGTTTCGGTCGACATTTCAGTCATGTATACACTATGTTGCAGGTATATCCACTTTCTGCCCATATCGACGCCGTCACGCCCATTATAGTCGAGGGTTTTAACCTGGCGTCCCACATCAACGAAACAAAGGATGTTGTTAGTTTGGGGAACATCTCCTGTCTTACCATCTACCCTTTTACTGTTGCCGATAAAGTATCAACAAGGTCGGTATATAACGTTGTATGTTTTTTAGATTATCTGATCCTTGGAGTTCAAATAATAAGAGATAAAGTACAGCTGAATCCATTGCTAGTGTTCGTTTTCAGTCTTGCATGCCTCTGTACTCGTAATGAAAAGTTTCAATCAAACCAAACTTTCTGTTTTAATAATATGTCTGTAGTTTGTGTTCTCAAATGGTCTTACTAAAAATTTGTGGAATTCAGTGCATATTCTCTCTGACGAGTTGTTAGTAATGTGTAATAAGTACTTGAATGTTAAGGCACATAAGCTGCAATGTTTATATTATCAAAAATAAAATAAATCTGAAAATTTAAACTATTTTTTTAAGTCGCATAATTTGTAATCATTTTAGCGAATGATGTTTAAATTCAAATATTCATTCATACGGTTTGTAGGCTATTTGAACATGCTTTTGAAAAAATGTTTTTCCTTTTTGTCGACTTGTTTCTCGATAAGTCAGAAAATTTATAAGTGGCTTTATGCAACCATTAATTCATTTATATATCAGTAAATATAAACAAATATACAGGTCGAAATAGATTATGTGCCTTAAACCGTGTACGCGTTCGTGGACCTGTCCTCATCCTAATAATAACTGAACCATTCCTCCAAGCAGATCTATAGAACCAAGTGTTAGGTTTGGCATTTCGGTACTATGTGCAGGTCAAACGAAAACACAATATTTCAGTTATTTTATTTATAAAAGGTGTAATAACTAAGAAGATGCATGATTTATTTAAGGAATGAATTGCGGGAATTATGTCATTATCGGGGTATGAACGCAGTTGGGCTGGTAAAAGTGTGTGAAGTCCGAAGGACTCTACGCGTTATTAAACCAGCCCTTTTGCGCTCATATCCCCGATAATGACATCAATTACGCAATTCATTACTTATATTTACACCAATAGTTCATTATTTAAAAAATATATATTTCATTTAAAAAAAACTTCAGTAATTCTTTCTTACCCGTTCCGGAAATAGAACGACCCGACCGTAAACGGAACCAGTTTTCCAAATGACGTCACAATAACGCGGGAAAAAATCCATCACTTCAAATCACTTTTAAACGTAAAATTGAAACACCAATAAAATCAATATATAATATATATGTTATAAATTTGCACTCCCTCACATGTTGATTAAAGTTTTCGGGACCTGCTGACAATCATTAACAAGATAAATAATTTTCAATATACATGTATATTGTTATGCGATGACTCACGATCCGAACATATCCGAAGGTGTTGCGTTCATCGGATGGTAATCGCAATTGCCAGAAGGCAGTTCATTTAAGGAATGGAAGTTGAGGTGTAAATATTGGTCTGTTGTTTCTTGCTGCTTTATGTAATGTTTTGTTAATTTTAGAATAGCGTGTAACCTTGAGCCGAGTGGAAGAGTAGCAACGGAAAATATCACATTGAATATACCAGGACACAGTCCGGTGGTGTATAATAAGTACAGCTTTAACGTATGTTTATTTTTATGCCATAAATTATGTTGCAATTTAGAAATAACGTCATAAGAAATTTACTTTTGGAAAACAGTATTTAATGTTCTATTTGCCACAGTTTCTTTTCTTCAATAACTAAAGGCTGCTGTATATCAAAGCGCTTACCTTAATCAATTCTAACAGATGTTTTTTTTTTAATACAAAACATTCTTAGAGCATTCAATACAATGTGTAACGTTTTTGAAGATTACTTTGCTTCGCCAATTTTACAATGATGTGCTGTAACAGTTTCAGATTCCGAAATTAACCAGGATTTTTCCGAATTACGGGCCTTTGTCTGGTGGGACAAATATTACGTTATACGGCGAGCATCTAGACACGGGTTGGGAGAGGATGATAAAGATTGGAGAGCAACTGTGCGGATTTGTAACAGTACAAGCGTACGCCCCATCTTTCATGATGAAGTGCCAACTATGACCATTGGATGCTAATCTTTTTGACAAAATTGAACTGGCATGATGATTAATGTTGACGGAACTTCGATCAATGTCATGAATTCTGACAATGTCTCTCAGAAAGGACTAACACAATGTACATACAGATCAGCAACATCTGTATAACTGCAGGGTCTTACTGAGTGTTTTTGTCAGGTTTTGTTTCGAAGATTGTTAAGTTAATTTCAGGCTAATCGTGTACCAATTTGCAAAGAGCATTTTAGAGTGTTTGTATCTAAGAAAACCTTTTAAACTCAATTACTTTGTAGCAATGATATTTTATTAGATACATTACTTTGCCAGGTTTACGAGTATAAAGCCAACCTTGGCAGAATGTAAGACTGTCAAATCCAATTCCACCACCCAGATGAATGCTCCAGTTTCCATGGTTTTCGATGATCAGGCCGTAGGAGACGTCAACTTCACGTACGTTCCTGACCCTGTAGTTTGGAATATTCAACCAAAAAAGAGTTTTCAAAGGTACGTGTTTGTGCTATGACGCTTGTGACGATTATTTGATAGAAACATGATTTAAAATACTTTAGCCTGTCTGTTTTCTATCGAACAAACATGTCTAGGTACAATGTCTTCTCATAACCAGTGTTGTTGGCGTCGAGCAAAAAAACCCACACCATTGCCATACCTTACAAGCACATGTTCACTATGACAAAACAAATGTGTGTAGCAAGTCTAATAATTCTGATAAAACTATTGGCCGTGTTCGACTTGTTCAAACCCTTGTTTGAGTGCTAAAACATACAGACGCTGGTGTTTATAAGTATATGGAAAAATGAGTCTTTCAATGAATGAAGATTCTAAGTATTCAGTTTGTTACCTTTTAAAATAGCGGAGGACGGGTTTTAACGGTCACTGGTCTGAACCTGTTGTCCGTGCAAACTCCGAAGCTCAGGGCCCGTACCATTGACGGAAAGACTTCAGTTGAACAAGTGAGTTTTTTGCCCTTGGATTTTACAAGTTTCTTCGGCGGCTAAGCCGTCCGAATTCACCCTGACTACCCGTGAAAATCGAAGAAATAAACTGAATAAAATTAAGATTTTTTATGGTCATTATAAAATTAAACTGAAAATACAATAGGTCATTGTAAAATTAGTCAAATACAATAAAGGAGTATCGGAAAACTCTTTAGATCTCTGATTGTTTAAAAGTTAAAGAATTGTATTTCCCCGCTAACGATTTTTTTTCCAGAAAAGTAAGACAGATTATCAGGGTAAACACAACGAGTTAAACGCTTAAAAGTATTGCTCTCGGACTTGATTGGTTTGGTGTTACACGGTCCTGCTTTGATTCCATTCTTTGCGTTACAAAAAGGTCATTTTGGTTCGTGCTAAAGTGCTGACAAAATAGCTGACGACATAGAAATAGAGGTTTTTCCATTACTCAGTTAATACTTATCTTCACCTTAATATCTAGATTTAAATGAACAACTCATCAAACATATCTGTTTGGCCGATAGCGTGCACAAATGCTAGGGACATTTTATTTAGCTAGCCTGTTTGTCAAATATCAGAATCTATGTACATATATATAAATAAATATATATATTGCGATTATACCAGTCGCATACAAAACAGTAAGTATTTTATGAAACATGCTTTTTTACGATATGGCAAATCAAGTTTAGCCAAAAAGTTGTTATACACAAATGACTAATCAATACAATATTGCCTAATTTTCTATCTCAAATAATTATACTTTTTGTTAAAAACATGTAAAGCTATCAATATAACACTTTCAATATATTCAATACTGAAAATTAAAGAAAACAGTTGTATCCCGAATACTGTGCATGCTAGAACTGAATCAATTTTCTTCTCCACAATCACGGTCAATAGCGCGAATCTTTTCCATTGGATAACTCTACCCATCATAACAAAACTCAATCACCTTTTGGTCATATCCGGTCAAACTGACCGTATCGTAAAAGACAATATTCCAGCTATACTACGGAACTCTGTAAAGTAGTAAGTATGCTGCTGACCAATTGCTGATTATATAGATAAAGGAGGAAATTCTTACCATTAAAATGAAAGTGGTAGGAAGAGTTAGTTTATGTTTCATAATTTACTATAAGTTTGTTAATTATTGATGGAATAATGATATTTAATTAAAGTTTATATTTTATATTATGGGATCGTTAAGTTGCAATACATAAGAAAAAAGGCTTACTTCCTTCAAAGTCGATCATTTTAGTCTAAAACAAATGTTCCCAAGAACTCAGTCCTGTTGGTCATATATATTAAAGTCCTACAATCAATCGAATAATACAAAACATGGCGTTTTGTTACTTTTAAGGGTTGAAAACAATTCTGTATTAAAAAATAGCACGTGTTAAGTCAAACATGGCAATACTCTATAATAGTGTGTATGCTATGATAAACATTTCCAAGCGCTGCACTTACCCAGGAATTACCCAAAAACAATTAATCCAAAAACAATCTCTATTACATGTCGAACACTCAAACAATTCGAACACTAGTCATCCAGCTTGTTTACCACGTCCGAGAATATTTTTCAAGATACTTCTTGGTATGAAATAAGTTTAAAAAAATAATTCTTCTTCTTGTACAGATATGGCATTTTATGTTAGGTTTGCCGTTATTATTTATTGTGTTTTTTTGCCGCGCAATATCAGTTTTTCATCCCAATTTACCTATAAGTATTATAGGTGTTTATTTTGTATTTTAGTACAATTGTAAATGTTGGTATTTCTAGCCGTGCAGGCACAGAAAAGCAAATGACAGCGAGGACAAGTTAAATGGAAATTTAACATGTAGAAGCCCAATGTTTCATCCCAGTTGGTCCAGGCAGCGAACAAAGCGGTTGCATGAAGTATCGGGAAGCATGGAGTTAGCCTTTTTTTCCTGATATTTGTTGATAAAATTAAAAGTTTGTCATACAAATGATTTCTATTAACCATGACATACTGTTTTTTTATACTAGTTAATCAGTCTTGTTCATTCATTATGGTTTTTGACATTTGCCCATGGCATTGAGTTATAATTTTAAAGGACGGCATGGCCTCTATGCCTGTTTTAATACGAACGGTATTAAACAACACTTCTCCAATATTTTAAAGGGTTAGCTTTGTCATGGATGATGTCGGTTCAGTCAGGGATTTGCCGTCCAACATTTCTGTCCTTCTATACTATCCTGACCCAACGTTTTACAACTTCAACAAAACTCTGCACTTCACTCAAGTCATCATTATAAAAGTTTGTTAAAATAATATATTATTTATTTGTATTATTAATTTAGTAAGTCTGATATAAAGAGTATAGATAATGTGTAAATTTGAGAAGAGTTAATACATTTTGTTGTATATACATATACATGAATAACTATATAACTCATGGGTAAAAATCTAACGAATGGAAATGAATTTAAGGGTGAACATTTAGACGTGGCTGCCACCGCGGAAGACGTTCAGGTGTTAATTGGCTGTGAAAAATGCAATGTCACCACTCTGGAGCCCAACCGGGTAATCTGTAACCCTCCCACTAGTGCACCAAAGTGTACCGTTACCAGACAAACGTTGTTTTCTATCAAGGTAAATGACGGATCATTTCGTTTGCACAAATTCGTTACATCCATAACGCACTAAACCAAAGACAGCCTATTACTCTCATTACGATCAGCACTTTGGTGTAGCAATTACGTAGACTTACAGTCAAAAGGTAGTTTATTTCATTCATTACTCATGGACTTACGAAAGGTTATTTATAACAGTTATTTCGATTTGTCCAAACCACAATGCAGTTTATTACGTTCATGACGTATTGTCCAAACCACAATGCAGTTTATTACGTTCATGACGTATTGTCCAAACCACAATGCAGTTTATTACGTTCATGACGTATTGTCCAAACCACAATGCAGTTTATTACGTTCATGACGTATTGTCCAAACCACAATGCAGTTTATTACGTTCATGACGTATTGTCTAAACCGAATTGCAGTTGATCGCACTGGCGTCGTTCAGACCGTTGAGATCAGGCCCCAATTTCTCAAAACGTCTTAAGTCCCTTATAACAGGATTAAGCTAAGCTCACTATTTTTGTTTTTCATTAACTTTTTTAAGAGTTTTTATACTTTTGATAGGAATTATCTTTATGATAATCACAATTAACCATTTTTCATTCATCCAAATTTGATTTAAGTACGTAAATCCGCTTACTGAAATAAGCTTCTTAAGCCTGTTAAGCTTAAGAAGTTTCGAGAAATTGGGGCCAGCAGAAGCTATTACTTATTCTTTTAACTCAAAGTAGCTTGGAACATCCGTTATAGCATTGAAAAGGTATTATTCATTTGTTAATTCATCAAGAACATTCCTCTTCATCAATAGTTCAATTACAATCATACCAACGTTTTTAATTCCGATTCTTGTGGTGTTAATCTCCATGTTCGCAGGTAAGCATTGGATTTCTCCAACGAGAGGTCGGCCAGATAGAATATGAAGTCTCCAAGCCATTCGATAAGAAAAACATTCAACTTATAGGTAATTACAAATAAACTTCCAAGTGGGTAAGAGCTTTTGCCATTAATTTATGATTGATAACGACATAGTTATATTCATGCAATCTGTATTTTTGTGACCGACAAGTCCCTTTGAGTCCCTGTAGGGATTGATCCTGGTGTAGTGAAAATGATGACCGTTTGGCTCGTCTCTACCAACGTCTGTGGTTAAATTGATGTGTCAAAAGATATACCACAAACTAGTTGTGAAGACTGTTTAAGACTTTGACTTAACTGTAGTATGTAACTTACCTTTCTGACTTATTATTTCGCAGTTGGCGTTGTAGCTGGAGTAGTGCTTTTTCTCTTGTTGTTGTTTGTTATTGGCTATCAAACAAAAAAGAAGTCGCTTCTGCGGGCTCGTTTACAGCAGGAAAGGGAAGGTTATGAGCACAAGCTTGCTAAAATAGAAGGTCGCTATAGAAACCCGCGGCAAGAAGGTCAGTCGTAGTTTTTTTGTATATATATTATTAGAAATGGTATTTTAATTGATAATATAAATAAATAATAGTAATAAAGGACGACGAACTGGACTTCTGTGTATTCACGCTTATTCAACGATATTTGCTTTCATTAAAGATGCACTCTTACTCCCAAATAAGATTTACCAAAATTAATAATTATGATTTTATATTCCAAAAAGGATGAATAAATGTCGAAGACAAATAGTTCTTATGAAGGATACCGAGTTTTATTTGAAAGAAATAAGCATAAAATACGGTCTTTCCACCTTATGAGACTATAGTAGACCACAGTAAATCTCTTCGCATTCACCAATCATTTAATACTTTTGCGCTTTCTGCTATCAAATACACGGTTATAATATTGTTATCACTAATAAATATTTTCCATAAATGCATGATTAAGTAAGTAGTAAAAGGTTTATTAGTAAAAACTGATGATTGTTATACATGTGTATGTATTGATTTCGAGTAAGACTGTCACTTTGATAATTATTAGGATATGTGTGGTGTTTAGAACCCCATTTCAACATCCATTGTTTCCGCTGGTAATTCAACGGCGCTAACCCAATATTTATATAAAAAGGCGGTGAATAAAGGTGAAATCAATAGGTTTTGGCCCATTTTTAGTCATTTAGTTATTTTAACAAGATGATATATATATATAACACTACAGAATGCATTATGCATGTGTGGTCTGTCTGAGATATTTTAGCATTTATTTTTCTCTCGTTCAGCGTCTTTTGGACTCTAACCTTGTGGCCCGAAACAAAGGTTTGCTAAAAAATAATTGCTAAGAACATTTTATCCTAAAGTATGGTTTAAGAAGGTTGAATGTATTTGTTGTATGAACACAGATTAGCGCCGAGATGGAAAAAAAGAAGCGGATCAATTGGGTACTTCTTTCCACATGTCCTGTAAGCTGCAGTTTATCTACATGGACCAGTTTCAGCAGAAGGTAGTGAACAAGCTAATTACTGTCCATGCTGCTACTGAACTAGTTGACGTTATACGTTACAATTGTAAATAACAGAGAACAGATATATAGTATATACATCGTTTACCAAGTAGAGTTGCAGTAGATGACGGAGAAGTAAATATGCTTAAAGCAAACCAGTGGTTATGGCAAATAAACTTGGAACTTCAATGAAAAAACAAATCCCCTACAATGCATTTCCAGTAAAATGCAAATGGCCAGCATTGTTAAAAGTGACTCTATCAAGTATTAGCAACATATTACCTTTGTCATTATTATAACACCGTTTTTGTTATTTTCCCTCATTTGTATATAATGTTGTGTAAAAAGATTTTTATAAATACTTATTCGTGTTTTGTACAGTTATGTTGACTTCTCATTGTGTTATGTTTATGTCATACCGACCGGTACATATAACATACTTTAAATGGAGCAATTAAATGCATCCGAAGGGTCGCTCTACCAAAAGTAAAACTTCATTTAATGATCGACAACCATTTTCATCGGTGAACTTGTTACTTACCGTGGTAGATCTTAAACAAACAAAAAACACATAAAGACAAACCGGCTATCACAAGAAAACACAAGACGATTGTTCTACATTTTTTAAACATTAATCATGTGCTAGAAATGCAAGCACTCATGTGGGATATGTTAAAATCTCTTATTTTTGTACTTGAACTGCTTGTTGTTCCACCCACTGCTTACAATATTTTTGTTAAGAGAAATCTTAAACTGAAAAGGATTTGATATCGTCAATAAAATATTATTGTAAGTGTCGTGAACTACTCGGAAGAGTAGAAACATGTTTGTGGAAACAATTGTCTCCCACCATATATCAATAGATCTAATAAATTAACCATGCGAGAATTTCTTATCTTGCCCACGGGCGAAGATAAAGTGCCCGTATGTAACTCCTTTTAAATGGTCGCCACATTGTTATTTTCTCCCTTGTTGAAGACTGTCGTCTGTAGCATCATGGAAACTTTGTCTTGTGGCAATATTTAGAACGCTTTCTTATTATTTCTCGCTCCAAATGTCACCATAAAACAGTTTTAACGCACCTTTCAAGAAATAATGCTTCACTCTCCTTAGAACTATTTGAAGGCCGATTTGACTATTAACATAATCTGAATCACTGCGCGCATATCCATGACAAAAACGAATTATCGCATATCATTACGCATTTATTTTCTCTTAGAACAAAAGAGTTACACCAAAAAAAAAATCATTTTTACTTAATTTTGTGAAACTGAGATGGGAGAAACGGTAAACCTCGTTCCCGCAAAACGCCCTACGCTCGGGTCGGAATGATTAACCTATCTTACACTCTCGGCCATGGAAGATACTTATATCTGGTGATTAACTTCAAAATGGTCAGAGAGTGATAGGAAAACTAAACGATATGCGAGACAGCAAATTAACCAATATAAATTGAAATAGCAAAAATAGCGAATGATATTTGATTGATAGATGGACACCAAGCCGGACAAGTGGGTTTTCTCCGGGTTCTCCGGTTTCCCCCAAAACATAAGACCACACTCTCGCATAAAATCGTGCCAACGAGACTAATTAATGTAATGTTGTAACAACTCGTTTCACAATCGTTGTAAAATAAATACGTTTAAAGTTAATTGATAGAGCCTATGTGATGTATGTTTGTGGGGTTGATACGTTTTGTGTTCAGTGTTCTGGGTCTCTTAACAGTTCTTTTACTTGCATTATTTACTACTGGAATTGTCTCTGTAGTTAACATTGAACTACTGAGCTGTTTATATCGTCTTAGATTTGTTTAAGTAGTTTATTGTTTATATATTCTATTTTTAATACTGTCTCAGATTACCTTAATTACTTTGAAGTACCTGCAAACTGAATGTCAGTACAACACATCTTAATATGGGGTAATCGTAGTCAGTAATACAATTCAACTTCTTCGTTAATTAACGTTGTGTTATCATATTATGTTGTTTGAACAGCGCTGTTGTCAACAAAATCACATTAAGCGAAAAAGGATTGTGCTAGGCACCCTCTAAAACTGTATATGAGTGCTGTTCAGAATTATAACCTATGCACCTGTTAATTGTCGGATTACACTCAGTAAGACTAGAGATACAGGCAATGACTTTTTGAAGTAACACAAAGGACGATCAAATTTGAATAAAATGAAATAAGTAAATATGGAAACATAGTTTAGCAAACAGATACGCATGTAATAATTTGTGTTTGCAGTGTTGAATTCATTATGTCTCTCAATAAACAACCTTAATCAAACAGAGACGATTGTTTGTATACTTCGGACGTATTTTGTGCATCCGAATAATCTTTCTTCTAGAACTTATTCACTCGGTAGGAGTGTAATGGTTCCCAAATACTAAGTCAGACAAGCATGTGACACATACATTCCCAATGATATGCCTACACTCATTGAGCCAAAGAATAGGATTCATTGTACACATATTTATGTTGATCTGTTAGGTCAATGGTGTCTTCGCCCTTACGCGAGGGAATGAATACGCGAAGGAGAGAATACACGAAGGCAAAAAGGTGAGGACACAAAGGCGATGCGAAAGTACAAAAAAGAAGGAATCTTCACTCTTTTGCCTTCGTCATTGCGCTCCTTCGCCATGGTACTTTCGCGTTTTTGCCTTCGTCCCTTCGCTCCTTCGCTTCTTACGTTTGCTCCTAGCTCCAATCGTATTCTGTTTGCGCTAACGCTTTATAATTCTTTAAATCATAGTTACCAATTCGCTGCGGAAACAATGTACTATTGATGCAAGGGAAACACCTCAGTCTACAGTTGAACCAACTATGAGTACAAATTATCTTTTTTGTGAAATGCTGATCATATCCAATGGCATCCTTACACGTCCGCTGTCCTCGTACGTTAAATTCTATTCTACAGGTTTTAATTTTAGAAGAACAGACATTTATACACAAACATGCCTATATACATTTCCCTAACGTCTATTCCCATTTTGTGCAGTGACTTTTGCCTCTTTAGGGGAACTTTTTTAACTGGTTAAGTAAAGCGTGTTTGAATCTTGGCACACTTGTAATCACAGCAGCTACGTACATCCATAACATAATTCACATTAATGTATAGGTGTTCTGACTTTTTGTGTCGTCTATATTTAGCTGTTATTTATATTGACCTTTCTACCAAAACAAAATTCTAACGCGGCACATATCTTTTTTATTTGATAAAAGGACTTAACGTGACGTTCTAAAACCAAGAGCTACGAGCATTATGCCACTGAAATAATTGTGTACTTTTTTAATGCCCACTATTTTATTCAAATCCATTTTGTTTTTTATCGATACGTTGACTAAAAACAAGTATTCATGGAATTTGTGGCCGTTCTTTTCATGAGTGATGGCCAAGCTTCTCTTTTGCTTGCATTGAGACGCGAGTAGTATAGTGGTATAGGTGTCAGTCTCTCATCCCAGAGATTAAGAGTTCGATCCCGAACTGGTGTGTTTTATTTCAGGTTACGTAACAATCAAGGTTTTGATAAACAAAAACTCCTGCGTGCTGACGGCTACAAGACGAACACATTACCTCGAAGGCCTCTGGACTTCAAAATTGGAAGTCAGAATGGTCATGACCAAAAAATGCCCATATCAGTTTTGAGGTCAGTTGAGCCAATGGTATACACTGACCTTGAGCTAAAAATATGTTTCCGATCAATCACTGGAGAATATTAATTTTGAGCCTCAAACTTCACAGGTATGTTGGTCATGACCAGTAGATGAACCCTATTGGTTCCTAGTAAGTGAAAAGAAGGTGAAGGTCGTGTATATCCTGTGCTATAAATTCCGTTTTATACCAATAACGGTTCGCATGGAGCATGCGAATACAATTCATCACCATTGTGACAAGTGGGTTCGGCAAAGAATTATTTCCAAAACATTTGATTTCATAAGTAATGAAACTGAGTATAGAAGTAGCTTTTGTGAAAACGTAGTTTGTGATTGCTTTTGTTGATATCCGAGTCATGGTCGCTGCGGCTTATAAAAATTGAAGGAAAAAATACGCTCAACAAGATGAGTTGAAAATCACTTATAGCGATGCAATTTCAGGTACAACAAGCTACTGTGGAGACGTACATTGGGAATGTAATTGGGGTCAGTAGGATGAAGGTTATTCGCTGTTACTAAAAAAGACGAATTGTTTCCGTTTGTTTACTTTAATAATAAAGAAACTTGTTGTAAATGAAGGTTATCTGAGGTCAAAGTTATGGTTGTTAGGGTCAAGGTCATGTAAGTAGGCATGGAAAAATTGTTTCTGTTCAATAACTTTAGAAACATTGATGGAATTTATAGTGGAAGAAGGTTATGTAAAGAATTTCTTTTGAATAGCTTTTATTGTTGGTGGAGTCAACGTCAAGATCGCTGTAGCCATAATTAAAAAACATGGGTCTGCTCATGTAACTTTAAATCTGGCAATAAATTACTGATTGATATATAGAAAGCTTTTTTTGACATTGTTCTTTAAAATTAAACTATAAACAAAGGTTTTACTTAGTAACGAATTAAGAAAAAACGTTTTTATGTGATATTATCTATGCTCTTCCGTACACTTTGAGAATACGGGATTATGACATTCCCGTACACGATGATAATACGGGCGTCTATAATTCCCGTCAATACGGAAATATACAAGTTTCCGTATACGGTGAGTGTACGGAAAAGCAACATTTCTCATACAAAATGGATATACCATGATATACGGAAATGAACTATTTCCCGTTTATCCATTTTATACAATAATTGTGAAATCAGTCATCAGGTTACTAGGTCCTTTGTTGTTTCATTAAACAGCATATATGAACAACATTTGTTATATATACCATTGACTTATTAGTTGTTCCGTGTTTTGCAGAGTAGCAAGAAGGTGCAAAAAAATGTTTTTTTGAAAAATATAATAACGTTATTATGCATTTTAACAACTTTTTTTGGAAATTAAAACGACATCTATATGATTCAACATACTCGGGATTTTATGTTTCTCGCACAGAATGAATATACAGACCCGTATATTATGGATGTACGGAAATAAGCAAATAAATATCCCACTCAAAATGGAAACACATACTCGTATTCTTTCTCTTATATGCTAAGTGTTTGTGAATGTTTAGTTTCCCCGTATATGATGAATATACCGGTGGGGCATGATCGGTAAGAGGGAAGGGGAACACCTTTAAATGCTAGGACTAATTGTTAGCTTATTTTATTAACACTAGAGCATAGGTATTCTTATAGAAAGCACCCAGATATGTAACATATAGATATTTATTAGATATCAATACTTAAGAAAGAGATGTATTCAAATTCAGCAAACAAATGATTCTCTCTCTCTCTCTCTCTCTCTCTCTCTCTCTCAAAATATATATATATATATATATATATTCGGTAATTTGTTATGATATGCTTTTTATCAAATTAAACTCTCAAAAAATGGTGTGTTTCCACAAAGCATCCAATTCCACATACTTGTGTATCGAATACCTATAAATTCACCCGCAAATATAAGTTTGTGAGTATCATTGATTGGTTCGTTTTAACAATATCCCTTTAGCCGAAATTCTATGCTAGGAATATGTTAAATGTCAAACCAACATGTCCAATATATTGTAACTTGTACTACTTAAAGTACCAAACACAGCAGTTAAGGGAATTTTACAGCTCGGAGCTTCCCGGGGCAACGTCGTTAAAAGCCATGTACATTTGGTTTTCTACACCCATGCGGGAGTCGGGCGTACTGGCGTCCGAGGGAGCAGTGGTGTTTCCTGGCTTTCCGAACTGTTTATACACGGCGTCCGCCTGACGTCGCCTGCAGTAAAAGATAAATCAGTTGTTCGGGACTATAGGATATTGTTTTGCTGTACAAAGTATATGAAATGTGCGTGAAGTTAGCACCGCAACACTGCAGCACCGCGGTGATATCACCGCAACCACGGTGCTAGCACCGAATCACCGGAATTTTACCAAAGCATATAAATAAGTGTTATTTAAGTATAGCATAGGAGTTGCTCTTGGTCATGGCATAGGCCACTGAACTGCGATTTTGGGCAGTCTGCGGAATTTCGGTCGCATAATGTGACAATAAGCCCCGTGTTATTCAACTATTTATAGCTGATATACCTTAAAATGAGAAAGGGGGCCACTATCACATATACCACAGTGTAGCCTAGGCCTGAACCTAGGTCATGGCATAGGCAACTGCTCTGCGATTTTATGCAGGCTCTGAAAGTTTGATACTTATACGCTAACATAATATAGCATGTATGTAGATCATAAAATAATCTGGAATATCTAATAATACTAATAATACTGTTTTGCAATACATCAAAAGTTCTGAAATAGATCATAACAATGTTAAAGCTAAAAATAAAAAGCTCAAGAATATGTCCTAAGATAAGATCTAAAATGTAATAGAATAGATCCTTAACATAATTGGGATTGAACAGTGTAAAATAAGCGATCAATAGCAAGAGCAAGACACTCTTCAAAAACAATTAAAAAAAAATATATTCTTGCAAGTATTTTGTAAACGTTTGCTTATGTCGTAGATTACTTATGTAACGAAATCACAGTGCCAGCAACACGTTTAATTATGTATTACCTTTTTATTTTCACAGTCGCGAAGATGGTGATAGGTACAAGCAGGACAACTGCCCCGACAATTCCAAACACCCAGGCATGACCGGCCACCCAGCTCTGTAATATTAACAAGGTTATATATTGACATTATGTCTGTTTTATTGAAGTTCCAAAAAGGACTGGACTAGATTTTGTGTGTTTTTGGTTTGTTCTAAAGGTCGTGTTCTTACTCCTGGTATAGACTTGTTGATATTCAATACTATTATTGAGAAAATGGTTATGGAAACTTTATAAGGCACGTTCATGTGTTCAATAAAAAGTGTACTTATCAGCAAAAAAACTGTCGATAAAACGCCGAAACTTACAACATGTTATATGAGGATAAAAAATAGCAAAATTCGAAACTGAGCTCATTTTTCTCGCAAATGCATGCAGTTTCTATCGGACAACGCTTCTGAATACCTGTTCATTCTTCTTTTGTGAAGACCTATCTCCAATATTGGTTTCTTGTATGAAATCGACCGGAGGCTGCTTGGATGTTGACGTCGGAACAGAACCTGCTGTCGGAGTAGTTTTCGGCATAATGTGTGCTCGCTGATTTATGATGTTTTCGCAAAACTCACCAGTTGCTACATTATGACAATCGCAGTAAAACGACCCAATTGTATTGATACAAACACCTCTATTGCAAGGATTGTGATTACATTCGTTCGTATCACTTTCACAGTGCGAACCGGAATAACCGGAAGAACAGTTACAAATGTAAGAACCGGCAGTGTTTATACATGAACCGTTTCCACAAGGACGAGAGTCACATTCGTTGACGTCATTTTGACATGCGTTTCCATGGTAACCGTTGTCACAATGACACGAGTACGACCCCTTTGTGTTCATGCACTGTCCATGGACGCACACGGACGGCTGAGATGAACACTCGTTGACGTCAACATCGCAATGCGCGCCGTCCCATCCGTGATTGCAGACGCATACCGCCATGCCTGGCGTATGCTGACAGCTGCCGTGCAGGCACGCACTAGGCAAGCATTGTGTGACGTCATTGTCGCAAAGAGTCCCGTTAAATCCATCATTGCAGTTACATTTGAAAGATCCCTGTGTGTTTACACAAGAACCATGACGACAAGGATTAGTCGCGCATTCGTTGACGTCCATCTGGCAGTGGGAACCAGTATATCCAGCATTACATTGGCACGAAAAGGACCCGGGGTTATTAACACACGTTCCGTTGTTACAGATAGTCGGCGCCATCGCGCACTCGTCCCTATCATGACAATTCGGAGGTTGATAGCCATTGAAGCAATTGCATCGGAAAGAACCATCAGTGTTGACACATGTGTTGTTGTTAAGGCAGGGATTGCTGACACATTCGTCGACGTCGTCACGACAACGCTGACCCTGGTACCCGGCGTTACAGGAACAAGAGAAGCTGCCTGGAGTGTTGACGCATGTTCCGTTATTGCATGGGTTGTGGTCGGAAACCATGTTACACTCGTCCCTGTCCTCGCAGTCCATAGAAGGGTTGAAACCCACGTAGCACCTGCATACGTGACCGCCACCTGACGTCACCGAACACGTGCCCCCATTTTTGCAAGGCGAAGACCTTGTAAAATAAATTGATGTAATTTTCAGGTTGTCGATATATTAAACAAATATCTATAAAGACGGCTTAAGCTCAATTTAAATACATACCATTTAAATGCAACAACGTACCAGGACAAGTACAAATGTGCGTTAATAACACTGACAATGAAATTTCGTCGATCATTCGTCATTTACTAACAGGCATAATTATGTTTTTGATTAGTAGACCTACCCGCAAGCGTCCGTTGCAAGGTTGCAGTGACTTCCGGTATAGCCTTTGTTGCATGCACAGTGGTAACTTCCTGGTGTGTTGACGCAGCTTCCGTTGTGGCAGACGCCATGTGCCAATGAACACTCATCGCGATCAGCGCAGTTTGGCGACACGAAACCAACGAAGCACGTGCAATTGTAACCCGGAGGCGTGAGCAATGGGGTGCAAGTGCCACCGGGGCCACAGGGGATACTGTCGCAGGTGGAACAGGTTACCTTTAAAGAAAAGTCGAACATCGATGATTTATAGAAACATTTCCGATCATAATTTCGTGATGATAATTACATGTATCATATTTATGTCAAATAGGAACATTATTATGCCCAATGAAGATGGGCGGGAGGAAAGGGTGCGATAGCCTCCTTCTGTACACGAAACGAGGCTCTGCCATATGTACAGTTATGCTGATATCCCTTTTAGGTTTCCGATGTAAAAACAAGTTTAATAAATCATTGCATAGACACATTATGATATAAAGCCCGGTGACTTGATCATTGGAAAGAGTTCTACTTCCTGATTACTTATATGTTCAATAAATTACAGAAAATACAGTATAGAACATTATTTCAATAAAAAAATCCTTTAAACCTACCTTAGAACAATTCCAATACAAAATAGCAATACCCATTGTGAGTAGCCTGTACATTTTGATACTATTTATGCAAATATCTTCAAAAAGGAGATATATAGTGTAATATTTAGTTTTTATCTCTCTCAAATGTAAATATATTTAATGCATTTTATCTGAACATGATGTTTACCAATACTTTATCAAAACAAATTATTAGCGTGCATTTAATACCGTATTTGTTTAAAAAGTATGAGCCACACATTTAAGAAAAGTATTGTGCAAAACCACACCCGCAACACCATGTAAGAATGCAACACTATATTCGTATCCTACAGTAGCGTGTATAATAAATTAAATATTTTATTTAAGTGTACTGAAGTACAGTTAACGCAACACTGTATAAATATTCTGCAGTAGCATAAACACAACACCTTGTAAGTATCATACAGTAACATAAACACAACACCGTCTATGTATTTTATCCAATAGTAACATGCACGCAACACCGTCTATGTATTTTATCCAATAGTAACATGTACGCAACACCGTCTATGTATTTTATCAAATAGTACCATGCACGCAACACTGTCTATGTATTTTATCCAACATGTACGCTACACCGTGTATGTATTCTATCCAACAGTACCATGCACGAAACACCGTGTATGTATTCTATCCAACAGTACCATGCACGCAACACCGTGTATGTATTCTATCCAACAGTACCATGCACGCAACACCGTCTATGTATTCTATCCAACAGTACCATGCACGCAACACCGTGTATGTATTCTATCCAACAGTACCATGCACGCAACACCGTGTATGTATTCTATCCTACAGTACCATGCACGCAACACCGTGTATGTATTCTATCCAACAGTACCATGCACGCAACACCGTGTATGTATTCTATCCAACGGTACCATGCACGCAACACCGTGTATGTATTCTATCCAACAGTACCATGCACGCAACACCGTGTATGTATTCTATCCAACAGTACCATACACGCAACACCGTGTATGTATTCTATCCAACAATACCATGCACGCAACACCGTGTATGTATTCTATCCAACAGTACCATACACGCAACACCGTGTATGTATTCTATCCAACAGTACCATGCACGCAACAATGTATGTATTCTATCCTTCAGTACCATGCACGCAACTCCGTGTATGTATTCTATCCAACAGTACCATGCACGCAACACCGTGTATGTATTCTATCCAACAGTTCCATGCACGCAACACCGTGTATGTTTTCTATCCAACAGTACCATACACGCAACACCGTGTATGTATTCTATCCAACAGTACCATGCACGCAACACCGTGTATGTATTCCATCCAACAGTACCATACACGCAACACCGTCTATGTATTCAATCCAACAGTACCATGCACGCAACACTGTGTATATAGTCTATCCAACAGTACAATACACGCAACACCATGTATGTATTATATTCTACATTACCATACACGCAATAACGTGTAAGTATTTTATCCAAAAGTACCATGCACGCAATACCGTGTATGTATTCTTTCCAACAGTACCATACACGCAACACCGTGTTTATATTATTTCCAACAGTACCATGCACGCAACACCGTGTTTATATTATTTCCAACAGTACCATGCACGCAACCCGTGTTTATATTTTTTCCAACAGTACCATGCAAGCAACACCGTGTAAGTGTTTATCCTACAGTACCATGCACGCAACACCGTGTAAGTGTTTATCCTACAGTACCATGCACGCAACACCGTGTAAGTGTTTATCCTACAGTACCATGCACGCAACCCGTGTATGTACATGTATTTTATCCAACAGAACCAAACAAGTAACACTGCGTCTGATCAGACGATAGCATACACGAAACATGGTGTAAATAGCATGCAGTATCATAAGGGGAAACGGTGTTAGTCCCCTACCGTATAATAAACCAAACATTTTGTGAGCATCCTACAGAACCATACACACAATACCGTATGCATATCATATCAAAAACATAGACGTAGCACCGTATAAGTAACATACACAAAAACCATTGAGGTATCTAACAGTACCATAAACGCAGCATTGTGTTAGTAGCATACAGTACTATACACGCACAACTGTATTCTACCGTTACATAAACGCTACAATTTATTATTAACATACTGTAGCATGAACGCAAACAGTACAGGTATCCTACAGAAGCATACACGAAACATCGTGTTAGTAGCACAGAGTCGCATACACGTAAAACACTATAGGTATCTTACAGAAGCATACACGCAACACTATGCTAGTAGCTAACGTGCCATACACGCAAAACAGTATAGGTATCCTACAGAAGCATACACACACCACTGTGCTAGTAGCTAACGTGCCATACACGCAAAACAGTATAGGTATCCTACAGAAGCATACACGTAACACTGTGTTAGTAGCTAACGTGTCATAACCGCAAAACAGTATAGGTATCCTACAGAAGCATACACGTAACACTGTGCTAGTAGCTAACGTGCCATACACGTAAAACAGTATAGGTATCCTACAGAAGCATACACGTAACACTGTGGGTGGATCCTGTCGTAGCATACATGAAACACTGTGTAAAAAACGTACACACAACACCAGGTAAGTATCCAACGGTACCATACACACAAACTGTATTATCATTATTATCAGATAACCACACACGCAAGACCGTATAAGTATCCTACAGTTGGATACATGCCGGTATCCAACGGTACTCTAATTGCAACACAGCTGAAGTATCCTAAATTAGCATTAACATCACACCGTCGAAGTACCATATACGCAACACCAAGTAATTATTTTATCATACTAAACAATACTTGCTATATCGTGTGATTATTTTATCCTACGGTATCTTACTCTTAACACAGAGTTTATATTCCAGTATACCATACACTCAACACCATGCAAGTGTCGTATCCTACAGTACCGTGCAAGCAGCACCGTCTAAGTAGCCTGTTGTATAATACACACAAAACCTTATAAGCATATTGCAGTAGCATACACGTAAAACACGACGTATGTATGCTTTGGTATCAAAAAAGCAACACCGTGCTAGTATCCTGCAGTATCATAAACGCAACACCGTGTTAGTATCCTACAGTACCATAAACGCAACACCGTGTTAGTATCCTACAGTATCATACACGCAACACCGTGCTAGTATCCTACAGTACCATACACGCAACACCGTGTTAGTATCCTACAGTACCATACACGCAACACCGCGTTAGTATCCTACAGTACCATACACGCAACACCGTGTACGTATCCTACAGTACCATGCACGCAACACCGTGTTAGTATCCTATACAGTACCATACGCGCAACACCGTGTTAGTATCCTACAGTACCATACGCGCAACACCGTGTTAGTATCCTACAGTACCATACGCGCAACACCGCGCTAGTATCCTACAGTACCATACGCGCAACACCGCGCTAGTATCCTACAGTACCATACGCGCAACACCGTCCTAGCGCAACACCGCGCTAGTATCCTACAGTACCATACGCGCAACACCGTGCTAGTATCCTACAGTACCATACACGCAACACCGTGCTAGTATCCTACAGTACCATACGCGCAACACCGTCCTAGTATCCTACAGTATCATACGCGCAACACCGTCCTAGTATCCTACAGTGTCATACGCGCAACACCGTCCTAGTATCCTACAGTATCATACGCGCAACACCGTCCTAGTATCCTACAGTATCATACGCGCAACACCGTCCTAGTATCATACAGTATCATACGCGCAACACCGTGCTAGTATCCTACAGTACCATACGCGCAACACCGTGCTAGTATCCTACAGTATCATACGCGCAACACCGTGCTAGTATCCTACAGTATCATACGCGCAACACCGTGCTAGTATCCTACAGTACCATACGCGCAACACCGCGCTAGTATCCTACAGTACCATACGCGCAACACCGCGCTAGTATCCTACAGTACCATACGCGCAACACCGCGCTAGTATCTTACAGTACCATACGCGCAACACCGTGCTAGTATCCTACAGTACCATACGCGCAACATCGCGCTAGTATCGTACAGTACCATACGCGCAACATCGCGCTAGTATCCTACAGTACCATACCCGCAACACCGCGCTAGTATCCTACAGTACCATACCCGCAACACCGCGCTAGTATCCTACAGTACCATACGCGCAACACCGCGCTAGTATCCTACAGTACCATACGCGCAACACCGCGCTAGTATCCTACAGTACCATACGCGCAACATCGTGTTAGTATCCTACAGTACCATACGCGCAACACCGTGTTAGTATCCTACAGTACCATACCAGTATCATACACGCAACACCGTGTTAGTATCCTACAGTATCATACACGCAACACCGCCCTAGTATCCAACAGTATCATACGCGCAACACCGCGCCTGTATCCTACATTACCATACGCGCAACACCGTGCTAGTATCCTACAGTACCATACACGCAACACCGTGCTAGTATCCTACAGTATCATACGCGCAACACAGCGCTTGTATCCTACATTACCATACGCGCAACACCGCCCTAGTATCCTACAGTATCATACACGCAACACCGTGTTAGTATCCTACATTACCATACGCGCAACCCCGTGCTAGTATCCTACACAACCATACGCGCAACACCGTGCTAGTATCCTACATTACCATACGCGCAACATCGCGCTAGTGTCCTAGATTACCATATGCGCAACACCGCGCTAGTATCCTACATTACCATACGCGCTACATCGTGATAGTATCCTACAGTATCATACACGCAACACCGTGTTAGTATCCTGCAGTATCATACACGCAACACCGTGCTAGTATCCTACAGTAACATATACGCAACACCGAGTTAGTATCGTTTTTTTGAAGTGCTGTATAGTGCCATACATACACCATCGAGTTAGTATCATACAGTATCCTACAGTACCATACGCGCACCACCGTGTTAGTATCCTACAGTACCATACGCGCACCACCGTGCTAGTATCCTTGCTAGTATCCTACAGTACCATACGCGCAACACCGTGCTAGTATCCTACAGTACCATACGCGAAACACCGTGTTAGTATCCTACAGAACCATACGCGCAACACCGTGTTAGTATCCTACAGTATCATACACGCACCACCGTGTTAGTATCCTACAGTACCATACGCGCACCACCGTGCTAGTATCCTACAGTACCATACGCGCAACACCGTGCTAGTATCCTACAGTACCATACACGCAACACCGTGCTAGTATCCTACAGTACCATACACGCAACACCATGTTCGTATCCTACAGTACCATACACGCAACACCATGTTAGTATCCTACAGTATCATGTTCGTATCCTACAGTACCATACACCCAACACCGTGTTAGTATCCTACAGTACCATACACGCAACAACGTGTTAGTATCCTACAGTACCATACACGCAACACCATGTTCGTATCCTACAGTACCATACACGCAACACCATGTTAGTATCCTACAGTATCATACAAGCAACACCGTGTTAGTATCCTACAGTACCATACACGCAACACCGTGTTAGTATCCTACAGTATCATACAAGCAACACCGTGTTAGTATCCTACAGTATCATACAAGCAACACCGTGTTCGTATCCTACAGTATCATACAAGCAACACCGCGCTAGTATCCTACAGTACCATACGCGCAACACCGTGCTAGTATCCTACAGTATCATACGCGCAACACCGTGCTAGTATCCTACAGTACCATACACGCAACACCGTGCTAGTATCTTACAGTATCATACACGCAACACCGTGCTAGTATCTTACAGTATCATATACGAATCACCATGTAAGTATCCTACAGTATCATACACGTAACACCGAGTTAGTATCGTTTTTTTTTCAAGTGACATATAGTGCCATACATACACCATCGAGTTAGTATCATACAGTAGCATACACGGAACACAGTGTAAATACTATACAGTTCTTTACACTCAATATCAATATATTCATGTAAGTTTTACGTCTGTTTCATCGGATCGGTCTTTTCTTAACATTAAAGCATTACAAATGTTTTAAACGTTACAATAATATGTTATTTTGGGAAAGACTATAAAAAAGGAAATACACATCGATTGCTAGTTATTTTAACAATTACGGTATTTTTGTACCAGATACGGGTACACTGAAAACATGTGCACTGATTTCTGTGTAAGTACGTACTATCACCACCTAAAACTTCCCGGATAATACTGGTACGATATCTGTATCTAATCGAAAAGATACAATGTTGACAAGCTTTTCATATCGCATCTGATAATAAGAAGGGCCATTAAATCTCCGTTATGTTCACCAGTATCGCTCTTTTGTATACAACCCATATCGCTCTTTTTTAATGCCACCCATATCGCTCTTCTGTAATGCCACCCGTATCGCTCTTCTGTAATGTCACCCGTATCGCTCTTCTGTAATGACACTTGTATCGCTCTTCTGTAATGCCACCCATATCGCTCTTCTTTAATGCCACCCGTATCGCTCTTCTGTAATGCCACCCGTATCGCTCTTCTGTAATGACACTTGTATCGCTCTTCTATAATGCCACCCATATCGCTCTTCTGTAATGCCACCCGTATCGCTCTTCTGTAATGCCACCCGTATCGCTCTTCTGTAATGACACTTGTATCGCTCTTCTGTAATGCCACCCATATCGCTCTTCTGTAATGCCACTTGTATCGCTCTTCTGTAATGCCACCCGTATCGCCCTTCTGTAATGCCACCAATATTGCTCTTCTGTAATGCCACCGATATCGCTTTTCTGTAATGCCACGTGTATCGCTTTTGTGTAATGCCAACCATATCGCTCTTCTGTAATGCCACCCATATCGCTCTTCTGTAATGCCACCCATATCGCTCTTCTGTAATGCCAACCATATCGCTCTTCTGTAATGCCACCCACATCGCTCTTCTGTAATGCCACCCATATCGCTCTTCTGTAATGCCACCTATATAGCTCTTCTGTAATGCCACCAATATCGCTCTTCTGTAATGCCACCCATATCGCTCTTCTGTAATGCCACTTGTATTGCTCTTCTGTAATGCCACCAATATTGCTCTTCTGTAATGCCACCAATATTGCTCTTCTGTAATGCCACCGATATCGCTTTTGTGTAATGCCACTTTTATCGCTCTTCTGTAATACCAACCATATCGCTCTTCTGTAATGCCACTTGTATCGCTCGTCTGTTATGGCACCCATATCGCTCTTCTGTAATGTCACCCGTATCGCTCTTCTGTTATGCTACCCATATCGCTCTTCTGTAATGTCACCTATATAGCTCTTCTATAATGCCACCCATATCGCTCTTCTGTAATGCCACCCGTATCGCTCTTCTGTAATGCCAACCATATCGCTCTTCTGTAATGCCACCCATATCGCTCTTCTGTAATCCCACTCATATCGCTCTTCTGTAATGCCACCCGTATCGCTCTTCTGTAATGCCACCCATATCGCTCTTCTGTAATGCCAACCATATCGCTCTTCTGTAATGCCACCCATATCGCTCTTCTGTAATCCCAACCATATCGCTCTTCTGTAATGCCACCCATATCGCTCTTCTGTAATGCCAACCATATCGCTCTTCTGTAATGTCACCCATATCGCTCTTCTGTAATGCCAACCATATCGCTCTTCTGTAATGCCACCCATATCGCTCTTCTGTAATGCCACCCGTATCGCTCTTCTGTAATGCCACCCATATCGCTCTTCTGTAATGCCACTTGTATCGCTCTTCTGTAATGCCACCCATATCGCTCTTCTATAATGCCACTTGTATCGCTCTTCTGTAATGCCACCCATATCGCTCTTCTGTAATGCCACTAGTCTTGTATCGGTCTTCTGTAATGCCACTTATCGCTCTTCTGTAATACCACCCATATCGCTTTTCTATAATGCCACCCATATCGCTCTTCTGTAATGCCACCCGTATCGCTCTTCTGTGATGTTACCCATATCGCTCTTCTGCCAAGCCACCCATATCGCTCCTCTGTAATGCCACCCATATCGCTCTTCTGTAATGCCACCCATATCACTCTTCTGTAATGCCAACCATATCGCTCTTCTGTAATGCCACCCATATCGCTCTTCTGTAATGCCACCCATATCGCTCTTCTGTGATGCTACCCATATCGCTCTTCTGTCATGCAACTCATATCGCTCTTCTGTAATGCCACCCATATCGCTCCTTTATCATTCGGTTATTTGAATTTAGTAGTTGGTCTACTGTGAACATAATATAGTATAAAGAACAATTTTAACAACATTAGTTGTTAGCTTGCATGATCTCCTAATGCAGCGTTATTGAATTCCCTAGCGCCTTGCTACAAACCATGGTATGGATGTAACCGTGAGGATATGCAAAAACACGAACAAAAAATTAAAAGAAATAAAAAGACGTAGAATTCGACGACCAGTTTTAGCCAATCGAATTGCAGATAGGCAATAATTAAGTACTAGGCTTTTGATTTAGCATTAAGAATTTCAGCTTTCGTTAGTGTTTAAACGTCCGTAATGACTCGTTCGCTACGCTCGCATCACCCATTCTTCATCATTAGAATGTTACTTCATGCTGGGAGTAGGATTAATTTGTTATATATATATATATATATATATATATTAATATATATAACTGTATTTAACTTATTTCACTATCTCAAACAAAATGTGAGTACAAACTGCATATACATATTGAAACCTATAAAAACAACACAAACAAAAATGTTAAGAATAATCCCAAGTATAAAAAAAGTAATAGAAACATGGTTTTATTCAAACATATACTTTATTTTCGAATAAGGGTGTCCAGTAAAACGCAATGGGGCGGAAAAGTTCAACGAGTGTTTCGGCTTCTGTACAAATGACATACTCCCTTAATATACAAGGGAGGGAAGCGAGTACAGTCTCCCTTGGTTTCCTCTCCAGCGCTGACCTCCCTTACAGCTGTATATACAGTTTGCCAGGGAAATAACCTAGGTATTTAGCAATGGGCAGTGTCTAATTTGTTGATAAATCTTATATCTGAAAAACGATTTTATTATGGAGCAGATCTTGAATATTGTTGATTTTTTACTAATTGAATATTTTTATAATTATATTAAAATAACATTTTTATATTATTTAAGTTTAAATTTATATATTTCTCTGAAAGAATATAATTCAAGGCACTCACACAATCATCTAAGCAACATTAAAACTGTGCCGCATTTTATAAAGATGAATATTATGACATACATAATATTTTTCTTCTACAAAGTAGATGTAATATAAACTGTAGTGAGCTCTCTGAATGTGTCTGACCCGAGAGCGAGACAATCTCCCCCACCCCTTGCAGGTGTCTTTCCCCATTCTAGAGGTCACAAGCGCAGGCCACACTAGGGCTGTGTTCTAATGGCCTCTACAAACTGGCTTTTATCTAGAGTGACCCAAAACTGTTCATACTATTAGGCAATTTAAAAAAATGTGTTGAAGTTTTTATCTGCTGGTCATTACCAACCTCCCTGCCAAGTTTGAGAACAGTAGGATCAAACATGCTCTACTTGTAAATCCGACAAGCTTTTTGTGTTTAAGTTCACAACCATGACCTTTGACCTTAAAATCAAAAGGTGCCATCTGCTGGTCATGACCAAACTTCCTACCAAGTTTGAGGACCATAGGACTTAGCATAGTCAATCATTGTAAGCGACAGAATAAAGTTGTATGAGGGAAAGTAATAAAGAAAATAGAACAAATATACAGTTTATTTATTTATTATTTTGTGAGACGTTATGTTTGTAACACCATTTGGTTTTCAGTAAAGGATTTTGTCCAAAAATAACAAAAAAGTTACATGAACAATGCATTAAGAATTTTTATACAAACTTATTTCATTCATTTAATGATATTTTATGCTATCAAAATCAAGTAACTGTACAAGCAAAACTTATATAACTCCAGCAAAAGGTGTCATTTTAAGATAATTGAAAAGTCACATGTTAAGACGGTCACTCCTCAGAGCAGCGGTCACTCCTCAGTAGCAGCGGTCACTCATCAGTAGCCAAATTGCATTGATATGTTAACTAATTCAGGCGAACAACTACTAACATGTTATTACCTTAAGATTTAAGATAATTTAAGACAAAATTCTTATCATGCACAGCTTTCCTTTTCGGCAATCTTATTAAAATACAAGCAATTACTGAGTAGTACATGTAAACAATCTCAAGAAAATTCCAACATGAGGTGAACATTACCAAGTGGGTTCTTGAAGGCTTATTTTTGACCCAACATTTTTTTCAAATAATAGAAGCCATTGATGTGTTTAATCTTTAGTTTAAATACAATATGAACATGAATAAATGCAAAAATATATACAAGAACTTTTTTTTGTTGAATAAAGTGGCCACATCTTCATCAGCTATCATATTTTGACTATATTTTGCACTTCACATAAAATGGATGTGGTTTAAATATTTTGGATTGTAAGATATATGGCCATTTTAATTTTTACTATGAGCGTTATGAAATCAGGTTTGGTGAGTGTATCACCATTTTCTACACACAGTAGATATTTGCATTATATGAGGCGCATATTCAATTATAACATAGATCTAAGCACCAAAAATTCTATTTTGATTTTTGCAAATTTGTTGGGCAAAAAGTAAACCTTGTTGAACAACCCTTTTGAGAGTTTCCCTATTATCTTATGATTACTGGTATGAATGTTAATCTTTTCATTCCGAATCAAACATTTCTCTTAAAAAAACTTTTTAGATTCACTAAAACCAGTTTGGCAAACATTTATACAACGGAAACCTTGATTATTTATAATTGACAGTTAAAGCTGCACTCTCACAGATTGAACGTTTTGACAACTATTTTTATTTTTTGTCTTGGAACGAGCCAATTTTTGCGAAAATCCATGGAAACCAGTTATATTAGACTGCTGACAAAACATTAGATCGCAGATTTTTATATTCAAGTTCAAAAATTGATGTTTTATGCATTTTTCTTAAACAGTTTAAGCCATAAAATATTAATTTTCGAACGGAAATATGAAAATGTACGATCTGATTTTTTGGCAGCAATCTTATATCATTGGTTTGCAGATATTTACGCAAAAATTTGCTCTTTCCAGGACACAAAATAAAAAAGTTGTAAAAATGGTATATCTGTGAGAGTGCAGCTTTAATAAAGCATAATGAAGGTAAACATAAAAGAACTTGGTCTATTATTTGCTGAACTCTTTAACAAAATATGAACAACAGTAAAATGTATATAATCATGATCTGTAATATATGTAGACAAAATTCAACAACAGATAAATGTAGAAATAACGATTGCATATACAAAAACCTACATCATACAAAAATATAAATTCACGCTAAATAACTCCTGAATGTTTTATACATGTCATTCTCACACGGAATTATGCGGCAAAATATGGCTATTACACCGAACAATTCCAAAATACGTGATACATCTACATCAGAAACACATACATGTTGCCTTTCGATGCAACATTTAAAACCTTTCCTTCAAAGCGGATTGGCCACTTAAGCCATCACTAGTTAATCATCTTGTTAAATAACTTTAGAAAATAAAGGCATATGTATGAAGAAAAGGGTTAAAGCTGCACTCTCACAGATTAACCGATTTGACAATTTTTTATATATTTTTTCTTCTCAGAATAAGCCAATTTTTTAGTAAATGTCTGGAAACCAGTGTTATCAGACTGCTGACAAAAGATCAGATCGCAGTTTTCAGATTTGCATTTGAAAATTAATGTTTAAATGGCTTGAAGCGTTACTAATGCTTCAAGAAAAAACGAAATTTTTGGTAGTGTTCAAAACAAATGAGAAAGTTCTGTTTTATTGTGAGTTATCTTATATGACTGAATTGAAGGCATCGAGACTAAAATCAACTGGTTCCGAGACAAAAACTACAAAAAAAGTCAAAACTGACTATCTGTGAGAGCGCAGCTTTATATGAATCAACACAAGTTGTTGTAATATCATTGAAACAACATTTCTATCATTCTGTCTCCATATTCTCCCTGTCTTAACTACTTGAAGTCCTATCTTAAGTAAATTATGGCAACTTAACACAAACTCATTCTATCTCAGTCCTTCCCTAAATGCCATACGCTATATTACAGTTATATATATATGTGTGAGGGTGTGTTGGATTATGAAATTATTGTGTAAATACCTAAGTTCTTCTGCAGGGTTAGCAGAAAATTGACTTAAGATTTATTATTTCATCAATGTAAGCCAATTTTTCAACCAAGCTAAAATCTTAAGAAGCTAAACTGGTCATAAGACCATAGTCAATATCTTCAATATACACTCTCTGTACTGTTATAGAAGACGAATGTCATTTTCACTTTATCTCCATGCTGGTTTCTTCAACTAGTGGGGGTGGAACGGCGTTGGATACCTTCTTAGTTCGGCGTTTTTTCAGAATTGGATTCTCAGAATCGTCCAGATTTTTAATGTTTATTTGGTCGTAGTCCACTCGCATGGTTGCTAAGGCGTTTGTCATCTCCTCCTGTAAGATGGAACCATTTTGTTACCATTTGTATCACATTATGAATCTAGAAAGTGGAAGTCAAAAGCAAATTAAAATTCATAATAAAAATAAAAAGAATCAAGTTTTATTGTTAAAACAAGGCAAGAGTTATATAAGTGTCATGGAATTATATCATTATTTTATAAATATTTTTTTCTGGAAATAGTATAATTTATGTGGGGCAGAATGTCTAAATAATGTGTTTCATCTACTAATGTAATTGCTATACACATCTGCTCCGTCTTGTCAGCACACATACTATACTGGCTTGTACAAATATCTTAGTTTATAATAATATATTTGAGCGCGAGATTATTGAATCACTCCCAAGTTTGTTTCTTGGCCAAAAACCAATAGTGGTGTCCATTTTGAGTGATTAAGAGAAAGTCTGCTGGTGCTGTCGAACCCAAAACTTCTTGGACGGGAGGCCGACAATTTAACCAACAGATCGCTCTTCCTAGTGGCTGTCAAACCCTTGGGGGGAAAAGGGACACCTATACCACAAGACCACCCTTCTGTTAATGTAACCCAATCAGTCACAATATTTAATTCAAATACGTGTAATTATCAAGAACAGATTTTTGAAGTAAAATTGTCTATTTTAAGTGTGGATTCAGACAGGCTCATTTTTGCTCCCACAAATTCTCAAACAAATGAAAGCAATGGTTTATTCAAGAACCTGATCCCTTCTCACCTACTACTGAACAGAAAATCTTCATATTGCGATATTTTGTAATATGTACATTGAAACATTTACCCTTGAGGTACGAGGAACAGAGCGCTTATTGTCATATATCATCACTCTAGTGCATTAACTTAATTACTGCATATAGAAATAGAAGCAGATAAAAAGTTATTGAATTAAGGTGACAATATATTGCACAAAGCTTGCATACTAGTATGTTTTTTTCTGTTTTTCTTCTATAAATTAAAACATTGACAGAGCTACACAAATTACCTGGACGTCCATCCAGGCTTCTCCTTCCTCTCGTAACACCTGAGCAGACATAAGTGGCGTCTGGGGAACCACCTGGTGGTCCTGGAATATCACACAAAATATATATGATAATAAATGCCCAGTCAAAACAGGCAAGATATTTTTAAAAATCTAAGACATTGTCATAATTGTTGAAAAGATTGTGTATGGACAATTCCTATACATTTATATACATAAACAGTGGGGTAGTCGTAATATTGTTTTGTTTTTTTATTTATGTACATGTGCTGTACTGTTTAATTACCATTATTTTCATGATTCAATGATTTTTTTGTCTAAGTCAAAATGATGTCTGCTTAATTTGACATTTTTTCGATGTGTCCGTTCTTTTGTTTTAAGGTTATTTACCTGATTTTTCACATTTTTTTGCCTGCGTCCTATCTATGCTAGCGTCCCATAGGCATACACAGTATAATATGGTTAGCAAACATGGACATCTTTATAACAAACGGCTATGTTTAAGCTGAACACATTGCGTAGCCTAATTAAAGTGATATTTGCAGGCAACTATGGGCATGTTTATAATGAGTAGTTAGGTTTTTTAAAGCTGAAACTATTTGCGTAGCATAATAAACATACAATAGCAGGCAAATAGGGACATCTTTATATTTAATTGCTGAATTTAAGCTGAAGCCATTTGCATATCATTATAAAGAAACTCAGTTTGCACTTTTTGCAGTACATGGTGAACGTTTATCAGTGACAGAGTTGAATTAGACGGAATAACAAAAAAGTTATTTCCAGTTACCTGACCTAATGGCCATAAAAATTTTTTGTTGCCATCAGATAATTTTTTCCAACTGTTATTTTTCTCTGTCTGGGTAGGCCGTTTCAGTAGTTAGAAGGTAGTTACACACCTAAATGCACTATTTTCATCTTACGCTCTAGTTATTGCTCCGCCAGAACAAATGGCACTGTTTTGAAGTGTGACATTGAGACAACTTAACCTTTATTTCTTTCAATTCGACCAACCAACCCTATTATTTCAAAAAGTGAAATCAGGAACAAAACATGGACTAAATAAGAATAATTAAATGAAGTTTGGAGTGAAATAGAAATGACATTTTTTACATGTATATACATACTTTTGGTAGACTCTATGTAAAAATTAATGCAAAAACATCAACAATTGTACTTCTGATGGGAATTTTACAATGATGTATTCAAGAAATTTATTGATTATTCATTCTATTATCTACAATAAATCCCTTAAAGGGACTTCCATTCAGTGTTTAAGAGTTTATTTAAATCCAGTTCATTTGATTACATGATAGGAAATGGGTCTCCTGAAATACCTTTTGATTGTCTACCATGATTAAACCACTGACACACACACACACACACACACACACACACACACACACATGCATGCAAGCACAAAGGAGAAACATGTCCCATACATAATCATACGTAAATAAGCTTTTTGATTCAGTCCTAATTGGTAAGACTTTATCCTTTTTGCCTCTCAAAAACAAGACTTATATTAAGTGTAAAGTTAATGCTAATTTCTCTGAGCTCGATGATGACAAAAGCTGATAGCTTATAGAATCACTCTCGGGTTAAGGAGTCTCAAGGCATTAAAAACACAAATTACTGTACATAAGATGCCTGTACAAACTGGTAACTGCTGTCCACTATACACTATTGTCAATACTTACAGAGATCCACTTGTTATTCATGACTTGTTCTATGGAGAATCGCTCCTCTGGTATCGTTTTCAACAGCCCCCGGATAAGATCCTTGGCTAGAAAAAAGATATAATGGTAAAACAGTTATAGTATTCCTTACAGTTTAAGAATTCAGTACAGATCATTTTCTCTGGTATTGTCTTTCAGAGGCCTCAAACAAAGCCCAAAGCTAATAACAATACACCAATTAGTACAAGGTCCATTCAAGGGCATGGTCGGAGTTTTTCAAATATTCTTATGTCCCTTAATACAAGATCAAGCTCAGCCCACTTCTTTTCTTTTGGTATAGTTATGTCAAATTCTCTTATTTAAGTACTTTGTAACTTTGAAAGGAACTTGTATATAATTCATGACTTGCCATCACTGACATTAACTAACCTACAGACATTTAATGAAGAAGTTATGACTAAAACAAATGAAATTGGAGGCATTTCATCAATAATCTTTAATAGAAGCAATTCCTAACCAAGGAAATATTTTCAACAGTGCAGTACTAGCGTTGGAAATCTCTCCTAGCTAAGTACGAAAACACCTCTATGAATGAAAGTGCTCCTCAGATTCTAAATGAAATGGTATCCAGGTCCCTTTATATAAATAGATGAACTTGTAACCTAAAGAAAGAATTTTGTATGATTTGTTGACTTGTTATTTTAATGTTCAAAATTTTGCACAAAATAATGCTTTTATACATATAAATATATATAACTGACCATGTACAAAACAGTTCAATCTCTTGGTGTTCTTAAAATGTCTTAAAATTCCTTAGCTTTCAAAATCCCAGTAACATAATATTCCATCTACAACACTTTTTCATTGAAAGTTGAAAGTTTCAAACATTTTCCTTGAAGCGTGACAATGTCAGACAGAATATATATATTATAACAATACAGTGACGAAATGCACAATGCGGTACCTTCTTTTGATACTCGGCTCCACTCGGGATTCGGGAACTCGTACTGTCCGTTGCGTATACGCTTCTTCATACCGGGAGAAATAGCTGCCCCATGGTTGCTGTAGAATGGCGGGTATCCACATAACCTATAAAAACAATACAATTGATAATTACTGGTACGTTAGTATTTGCTTTAAATGTTCTTGACTTGCTATAAGCACTCAAGTGGACCTGAAACATTGTTACACCAATATCTGATTTAAAAAAAAACGTTTCTGTGTAAAAATTCTTAATTGAGATGATAATAATTGTATCAAATGATTTTGAAAAATGGCATCAATTAACCAAAGGTGACATTTTACCTTAAGTAATGCAGAAAGTTTATAACATGTACCCTATAATAACTATATGAAGTAAAGTGGCAATTCATACAACAAGTGAAGGTTTTCTGTATCAATTTACTTTAATCACACAAAAAACCATGCCAGAGCTAAAGCTAAGAAAATTAATAATGCACACACAGTTTGTAGAATAACTATCTATTAAGGTGAATAATATAGTAGCCTATACTTACAATATATACATTATTACACCTAATGACCACATATCACAGGATTTGTCGTACTTTTCTGGACCAAGTACCTCAGGTGCTGAAAGAAAATGGATGTCCATGGGTCATATTACATACTAATATCCATTAACCAAATTTTTATACAAAATATTTATTCCAAGATTTCTAAGTTACCATACTATGTATTACTTGTATGTGTCAAGAAAAAAACATGAATGATAATTAACAATAAATGCAAAACATAAAACTGTTTAAATATGACTTTGAATAGAGTTAGGATTTCTTGGGAAATATGTCTATTATCATTGGCAATCCATAGGCAAGTACCCAAAATGGCAACTACTCTCAAAATTCACTATCACAATCTTTTTGTTATGTAAAACTTTTCTCAAATGTGTTTTGTAATGTATTTCGGTATATAACATCAAATACTCATTTTATTAAAGTATTTCCCCCGAGGTCCATACAACTTTGACATAGCAAGTTTTCACTGAACATGTACCGGTAACTGGGAAATTATCTTGTAAGTAAATAATTGTCATTTTTCTTGAAACAATGAATAGAGTTTTCTTTAAGAGTTACAGCTAAAGGTCCTGGGCCTCTCAAAATGACCAATTAGTGATTACTGTTAACATTATTGTGTCCCAACATAGTGGTGAATACTTAAAATTAAAGGGGATGGCATGGAATTAACGTGGTCAAGCCATAATGCAGTCAATAGACATAGGCAGTCCTTGATAAACTCAAAATAAACATTAAGGTTATTAAGTTGCAAACAGGGTCCCTAGCTAGACAATTTGGTCAGGGATTCACGGTTTCTGCTCTAGGGAAATCCCTGATAAATTAGGAACTAACTGATATTTCTGACTACTAACCAACGTAATATGGAGTATAACAAGGTGTCTGCAGTGACTTGTAGGACAGTAATTCCTTGGCGAACCCGAAGTCTGTCAACTTGATGATTCCATCAGGCCCCTTCTTGGAGTAGAGTAGATTCTCGGGCTGGAATAAAATAGGAGCTCAATAACTATGCTGGATGATCATAATTGTAGATACAATTAAATTACGCTGCACCATGAGCTATATGGCCGTAACTTATTTTTGGGCAAGAAATATTTTATAAACAAAAATTGTACTTAAAGTAATTTTGACTGAACCATTTTTTTCTTAATTGAGCCTTCCAGCTGTGGGCAAAAAATCCCATAATACAACAGTCACTCATTAAAAATATCTAGAAGTGACTATTTGAGAAATAATAAACTATGATGAAATCAGTATTCACTATTGTACTTCCTACAGCCATCCAAAGATACCAGGACATTTTCAGTAGAAGGAAAACATGAAAATCCATGATCCATGTAGCATTAGTTTAAGAATCAATCATACACCTACTTTACAGCCACCATGATACAGTTCATATATATATGCATATACAGTTTAACGTGAGCCTGGCCAAGACCAGTATGTCTATGACGATGGAAAATATCTTTCAAAGAGACAATTTAATACTGTTTTTAACTGCAACTCTCAATAACATCGGCCTGAATAACTATAGATTATTCATAGGTTTAGTGTGATTGTTTGTGATTAATCAATTTTGGCCAATTATGAGTGGTTTATAATTTGTCACGCCATTATTTGATTATTGACAAATATCAGTCAGTATTGATATTTATTTGATATCATTATTTATTATCATTATTTGATTATTGACAAATATCAGTCAGTATTGATATATATCCCTTGGTTTAAACTTTGCCTCCTTATTGATGACTGTGGGAAATATTTCACAAATGCAAAACCTTTGTGAAATTAATCCATCTACAGGGACAGTTTGAAGAATAATGTGCAAACCTTCATATCCCTATAAAAACCATACCAAAAAAAAAACCCTTGTGAAATTAATCCATCTACACGGACAGTTTGAATAAAATAAGGTGCAAACCATCATATCCCTATAAAAAACGTATGAAATATTAAACCAGTTGAACTTAATAAAACTATATCGACAGTATAAGAATAACACGCAAACCTTCAAATCCCTGTGTGCGATATCCATGGAATGTAGATAATGTATTGCCTTGGCTATGTCACTGATGACTGATGCTGCCTCTGTGGATATAAGGGCAAAATGTTAGCAAAAACATTTCGTACAAAGTATATTAACAGATGGGTTCCAATGAAAATGACACAAATAGGAGTTTAGCTTAGCCAAGAAGTTGGAGGTTTTTGGTCAGAGTTGGTGAAAGTAACCACTTGGATTGAACAACCTATGCTATTATTTACGGACAAAATATTATCCCCTTTTTTGTAAATATTTGTAAATTCAATGTTTGAATGACAACCACTGTTGTTAAAATGACCTCATGAGGTAAATTTTGCATTTAGAATTGCACTTTCATCCATTTGAAAAGAAACAAAAAAAATACCAATACCATGTTGGGTCCATGTTTACGAACAGTCTCATTACGAAATTTACTGTTTTTCCTTTTACTCATACTTACAATTAAACAATGGTATTTTTAGTTTTTTAAGGGGAAGTACCCTTTTAAGCAATGGAAACCTCTTCTCAGTGTAACTTATCAAATGAATTGGATTTATTAAATTAAATAAATATTCAAATTTCAATTTTATGATGCAAAAATTGAACAGCACTTAAAGAAATATCTTTCATGTTTGTCAATGCCTTATCTGTAGGACAGAAGTAGGAAATACCAACGACTCTAATATCCCTGTACTTTGCTTTGTAATAGTAAATACCAACGACTCTAATATCCCTGTACTTTGCTTTGTAATAGTAAGTGTTTATTTTTTGTATTCTAAACTATTGTTGGCAGGCTGGGCACAGCAAGGGGCTGACTGATTTGTTTAGAAGAACAAACATAAGTGCTAACTTTGTGAGTAAAATACCTCTACTCTAGCCAGCACACATGTGAGCTTCTAAATTATCCACTTCATAAAACCAATTAATGATTAAATGGAAATTTCATATTTCATGATTTGTAATCTGATTAATGGATTTTTGATTCAATATTGGTTTTGTCAGAACTCTATATGATTAAATGTGAATCTGTCCTGCGAATTCTTTTGGTCGAGGCATATGCCTGAACACTTAATCGTATTATTTAACACAAATTTAAGTTCAATCTAAATAATGATTTAGGCCAAATTTGTACAAGTACAATTATTTTATTGTGATTCAAAACTGGTTAATTGAAATAACATTAAATTGATGCATGCACAGAAAAGCCTAGTCGCAAACCTTGTATTTGGCACAAATATTTGGCAGTGTAATTTTTAAACTTGAATATGTTTTGTTCAATGAAAAATACCATTTACTTAAACTGCTCAACTTGTTTACGGCTATACTGCATTCCACTATGTAGGGCTACCATACAACTCAAGTCAGACATGTCAGTAATTGTGGTAAAGGTTTAAATATCATATTTCAGGATTTCATGTAAATGTAAAATATATCAACTATAAAGCAAGAGGGCATAGATATAATGTTGGATTAAACCTTGACTGTTTACATGAAGTTATTATAGTTACTACAATTGAAAATATACTTTTTAAAGTTTTGGTTGAACAAGCCTTTTTCTTTCTAGTGCTTGGCATGAACATTGTCAACAAGCTCTGCTTACTGCTCTATAAAATCAGAATTTGAGCCAGTGCATTTATTCAGTGCAGAGAATGTAGGCTTGTGCCAAAAGTACATTATGAGTACAAAATCTATGAGGCTCTTAAAGCTGCACTTTCCCAGATTGAACGTTTTGTCAAATTTGTATTTATTGTCTTGGGATGAGCTATGTTTTGGGAAAGTGCATGGATACCAATGAAATCAGATTTCAGGTTTTCATATTTATCTTTAAAAATTGATATTTTATGCATTTTTCTTAGAGACTTAGTAACGCTTTTGGCCATTAACCTTTACTTATCGATCGGAAATATGAAAATCTGCGATCTGATATTATTTCAGCAGTCTTTAAAGTTGTGCCTGTTGTTAGATATTTACGAAAGAAATGGATCATTGCAAGACAAAAAATATAAAAATATTCAAAATGGTAAATCTGTGAAAGTGCAGCTTTAAAGTGTTTTAAAGTGATCAGCCTCATGCCTTTGCCAATGGGATCACCGGACCAATTCACATTTTGTGATTGTGAGGAGCTCTGGCAACAAAAAATCTATTAAGCAAAACACTATCGCCAAACTTCCATTAAGTAACAAAAAACAGTTTTCATTAAGTCACTATTGGTTTTATAAAGTGAGTTTTTAGATGCTCACATATTGGCAATGGAATAGTATACAAGGAATTCATTCATTGCTGTACAAGGCCATCAGAACGATGCTAGGCTATGACCTGCCTGCTGACTTGAACACTAATATTTTTTTTCATTCTAATCCAGGGGACAATTATATGTGTAACATAGAGGAGATAAGTTCATGTGTACTCCTTAGTTTTAATCATTAGCGAATGTTTCAACTTGACAAATAAATATATTTATATTTTACGCTTGAGTTACTGTATAAAATTATAAATCTGATTACTTGTCAGTATGATTTTGACATCTAACAATTATAATTTTCTTTACTAGCCAAGAATAAACAAACATGAGAAATTTATTTTCAATTTCCTTCTCATAACAGAAAAAACGTGACAAACTGATGAAAGTAGAGAAATGGCCTAGAATCAATTTCAAGACGATTCTTGTTTATACATGATTCTATAGCTATGCAATAGTATTAAAAACAGCCTCCGGCCCCACAATGTGTCCAAGCACAGCTTTCAACTTTAAGACAGTAGATTCATGTACCATACATGTTATATAACTCTGATGACCTTCACATTTATTTAGGGTCAATGTCACTGAGATACTGACCTCTTTCTGTAAATGCGGAATCTGCTCGCTCCTGTATTCTGCTGAATAATTCTCCGCCTTCCATACTGAAAAAGGAAAAGCACCTCTCAATGTCATGTAATTACAGGGATGTGGTTGACCTGGCAGCTGATGGGCTGAAACTATTTTGGCGATGGATAAAAGGAAAGAAGCAACCTGCCTCAGAAGGAAAATTCCACTTTTAGAAGTCCTTAAAGGGGTTTCCTGACTTCAAATTTGAAGCAAAATGGAGTGTCAATACCGTATTATGCTGTTTATACCAAAAACAATTAGTAACCAAAAGCAACCATTTAATTTTAAGTTATAGTGAAAAATTATCATCTCATTTTATTGTTTTATTTTTGTTTCTCACAGTCCTTGGAGCATACATGTGATAACGTCCCGGACGTCCGGGATTGTCCCAGAAATCGTATCTCTGTCACGGAGGGTGCATGTTTGTCCCAGAAAGTCATAAAAAAAAACGAAAAAAAAAATATCTCGGAATCGATTATCTTAATTTTACCAATGTAAGTCAGCTATTTTGCCTGTCCGGGACACTGGTCGTAAAACACAGGACATGTTGACACTAATCCGTTAATTGGTACGTGTGTCGTCGAGGTCATCGTCAATCACCCGATAATTGATCTATCGGCCTATTGTTGTGCTTAACGAGTCGGGGAGGGTTCTTGTATACAAATTCATTGTTTTCATATGGATTTGTTTGGTCTTATGAATGATAGCTTTTAATTGATGAATTGATATTTTTCACACATTTTACCAACAAACGAGCATGAAGGTAAGTTCAAAGAAAGTGACAAAATGAGTAAAAAAACAACATTAAAACACGGAAAACATCCCATATTCCTTTCAAATTTCAAAGTCGATACGTCGTTATACTTTAAACAACTTACGCGTCCATAAGGAATTTTAGTGATTTGACCATTTTTCCGAACTATCGTGTGTATTTTTACGCCAAAATAAAACTGACGATATGGGGTTTACAGGTGGTTTTATAGAGTGCTTTAATCACGTGACCATGATAAGTCACGTGATCGCTTTACACAGCCGATTGTTGACACGTCTCTATCAAAATTATATGCATCTCCAAACGGAAAAAAGCTCATTGACTGGAAAATCTTCTTTATCGTCTGGAAAATATCGTGTGTCATAAATTGCAAACGTTTTAAATGTGATGAAAAAATAAATATTTTGTAACGCATGTTCTCAAAAGCGCGGGAAAACAAGTGCCCGTATAGTTGTTTATTTCCTGTTTTGATGAAACCGAAAGTAGACTGCATATCCTCCTGGTTAGCACTTCATTTAAAGCTTGGAAAAATATCTGGTGGTTTTATTTTTTCAAGAAAATGCAGAAAAAAACCAACCATGTCAAGTAAAAAATACGTCTTGGCAGTCAAAATAGGTACATTTTCCCGACGTTAAAAACGGCTAATATAGCCCCAGATATGCTATAGAATGCACCACAGACGTTCATCATTTAAAAAAAAATCCGGGGGGGCATGCCCCCGGACCCCCCTAGTGTGCGTTGACATTACGACCAGTGTCCCGGAATGAACCCAAGAAATTATCACATGTATGCCTTGGAGCCATAAGATCTGGGGAAAACCATGCAGTTCACATGTACAATGTTGTTCAACTAATTTTGTAAGAGTAAGTGAAACTATATTGAGGGGTCGGAATAAGAGTCCAAATTTGGGAGATGCTACCGGTATGCAAAATATAACCATCCAATGAAGTCAACATGAATAATAGTAAATATGTGGGAGTGAAGTTGTTTTAATACCAGAATAGTTCTCCACTAACAATTGCATACAGCTATTGCCAGATGATTATCCAACTGGCTGATTTTCAAGGAACAAAAAAAGGAGCTATGAAACTATATGCCAAACAATCAATGATCATCACGGAAATGCATACATAATGGGTTTGTTCTATTTTCATGTGGAGGACCAAATTTTATAAGATCACACTGAATTGGTTATTGAATCATTATACGACCCAGACTTACAATTTGTTTCGGAATAAGTAATATAACTCATTGGGATTTCAAATCGAAATATTGGTAGTACGTATTACCATTGATAATAAGAAGGTGGTCCTGGTCCCAAAAGGTTCATAGCAACATATACTTTCAAGAAACATGATTCATAGCTTAGAAGATATACATTTACAATACAAACATCTCCTTCTTACCACTTTAAGGAAGTACATGAACTGTGAGACAATGAAACATGATAGCAACACTTATCACTCTGCATCATACACGGATGTTTTATACCACTATTCAAGGAACACAGAGACTCATGTTACTGACCATATAACATTACATACCGGTATCAAAATTCAAACTTAAGTGTTCTAGGTAGAAAGGGTGGGCCAAGAAAACGATAGTGTCCTTCCTTAAAATGTATTTAACACAAGGACCGGTGTAATTTACTTGAGATTTTTTATGTTACTTTGATTGTTATTAAATACTTCAATTCCTTCTACTTTTTCTGCCATTTCCAAAAGTACATGTGAATACAATTTGTTCAGGAATTCATTTTAAGGAAATTTGGAAGTATATTACTCCCTAAAAATTTGCCATTGTTGGGTTCTTGTTCCACTATTTTGGAGAAAACTGCCAAAGGTGGTGATTTCCATTTTGGAATTTCAAGATCTGAAAATCTGGTGTCAATGTAATTAATAATACTTTTGGCCATATTTTAAATACTATAAGTCTCAATGTAAAATGAATTATTTTAATACAGTTTTGTATAGTTGGCAAGATATATAACTTTACAAATTATTTAATAAATTAAAGAACTAGTTGGACCATAGTGGAGAAATCTTAGAATTTGTGACACACAGACGTATTTGATGAAAAATATAACAGGCTATTCATACTTCCAGTTTAAAATTCATAACAAGGTTGCTGCTTGCATTCAAATGTGTACATTTAATTTACAAAGTTTACACGTAGTATAAATGCATTAAACTTTGAAGTACACAGTGGATGAATGAATTCAAGCGAAAAACCTACATCCCTGGTCACCGCTAATCAAGTATAAAGACTTCAGAGCCTTGAAACATCTTCAAAACCACTTCAGTGTAAATGAGGAAGGAATTACACCCTTTACAATTAAGTACTTTATAAAGCAAATCTTTATCATTAATTATTTGATGAGAATACCCCAGATCTATGAAATGGTTGTGACTGAACTGGCAGCAGAAGGGCTGTAACCATATTGATGATGGGTTTTGGGGACGTTTTGGGTTAAACTGACTACCAGGTATTAAGAATTTCTTTTGAGGGATAAATAAATTAACAATCCTTTCATTTTTTATATTGTTTCTGATTTTTTTATATATTGTTTCTGATAATTTTGTATTATTTCATTAGTATTTATTTATTTCTGGTCTCACAAGTTACTGGATCTGCAAATTTGCGGAGAAGATCACACGCCTGCTACGTGTATAATGGGAATGTAAAGTTATCTGTGTAACAATAGCTTCACCACTGACTGTTTCTGTTTTAGTAACAATAGCGCTTATTAGTCACGCAATTACGATAGATTTTATAGGACAGACAGTCAGTGTCACAATAGTGACTTAGTGCTGTTGAAAAATAATGTCATTTTCTACTCCCAAATGTAAGAGGATTGAACAATAGATGTAACCAAACAACAATGGTCCTAAAAAGTTAATACTGATTTCTTTTAGCTTAATTGCGATCGAAGCTGATAAAAATCTTTGCTCAAGTCCAGGCAATTTCCAGTAAGTAGAAACCATGCAGGTACCGGTATCCATTTTCAGATTTCATGAGAATGATAAGTGCAGCCCCTTGTATGGATCAACCCATCACCTCCTGGGTTAAAGGTCAGGGATTTTTTAGCCCATTTTGGGAAAAAGACCTAAGACAAATTTGAAAATTTTGCGACGTAAAATTTACAGATTTTGGAAGAAATTTCAACCTATTGGGTCTGTGGACATCTCCTTTCGTTTGATTTTTTTTAAAACGTAGATTAGCTTATGGTGCATTTTTAAGTGTATTGAAAGGGAAAATTGACATAAAATTTCACCATAGGTCTTATTTAGGGGTAGCTTTTGTTTTTTCTTTACAGGAACAAAAAAAGATGTGAAGGCCAGTGCCTTTAAGCCTTGTGGAAGCTATACCACTGGTCATGATAACTTGTCTTCATCATAATTCATTGGTTGAACACCCCCGCTAACATCTGAATGAATGTAAATCTCACCATTCCATGACAACAAGTAGACATTTTTGTCCACCATAGTTGTTCTCGTAGACATCAACAATTTTAACGATGTGTTTGCAACCGGACGCTCTGTAATGGAGGTCTATTTCTCGTCTGGCTTTAGGCACATCACGAAGGACCTGCAAGGGAAGCAAAAACATATTTATTTAAAGGAAATGAGAGAAATGTTGATGGTGGTAGACCCAAATATAAAATTATTTGGTTGTTTGCCTGATGGAGTTGTAACATTTTTGTTTCCGACCATTTTAAACCCCAAATGTCAGAAAGTTCTAGTATTATTACTAAGGTATGATACATACATGTAGCCAATAATACATTTAATTAGACAATACTTTTCATCCAAAATACATGGAAAAAAGGTTCCTCTCTGTCATTATTTAGCCAATTTTAACCATTTCTTTTTTCAGATATCCATTGAGAATTTGACTTTTAAATTAAAATGTATCTTTCAAAATAAATTGAAACTAACATTCATTATTAAAACCATTATTGAAAGATTTTTTCAGCTGTATTTTGAGAACTAAATATCTACCATGTTCCTAAAGCAAACTATTTTTCCCAATCACCAGATTTTTTAAAAATCTTTTCTTTTTGTTTTTTTACAATTTATCCCTAAAAATGGACGATGATACATGTGGACTGGTATTTAAAAATGGACGATGGTACATGTGGACTGGTATTTTGAAAAATGGACGGTGGTACATGTGGACTGGTATTTAAAAATGGACAATGGTACATGTGGACTGGTATTTAAAAATGGATGATGGTACATGTGGACTGGTATTTAAAAACGGACAATGGTACATGTGGACTGGTATATAAAAATGGATGATGGTACATGTGGACTGGTATTTAAAAATGGATGATGGTACATGTACATGTGGACTGGTATTTAAAATGGATGATGGTACATGTGGACTGGTATTTAAATATGGATGATGGAACATGTGGACTGGCATTTAAAAATGGACGATGGTACATGTGGACTGGTATTTTTAAAAATGGACGGTGGTATATGTGGACTGGTATTTAAATATGGATGATGGTACATGTGGACTGGTTTTTAAAAATGGATGATGGTACATGTGGACTCAGGTATTTAAATATGGATGATGGTACATGTGGACTGGTTTTTAAATATGGATGATGGTACATGTGGACTGGTATTTAAAAATGGACAACGGTACATGTGGACTGGTATTTTAACATTTGAACTTGAATTACCAAAGTAGTGTCAAATATTGTTGAAAAGTCGAAGATAATCAATAGAATTATCTCTAAAAGGGACTAAACACTAGATGAAATATTTACATTTGCAAGAAAAAAATATGTCAAAACTTGCATAGAACTGATATCATTGTGTACAACATATTGAATCTTACTTACTGATGTATCACATTGCTTACAACACATGTAACTATATACAATTCTATGCTAATTTTAAGGGAAATACTGTATTGCCAATTTTAGGAGGATCATCTGGTGTATTAAGTCCCTTAAAATATATTAAATATTTCCTTAGATCAGAATCTATACAGTTTTACACTCGTTTTTTTAGTAAACAATATATAATTTAAGTAAACTGAAATTCAGTTATAATTAAAGCTAACTGTTTTCTAAAATGATTTTTGTATCATCTACACCCAAAAGGCTCCGAGTCTTAAATGTTCCAAATGATCTTGAATGTTGTTTTTAAATACACATATATATATTAATACTGTACTACAGCTCTTGTCTTTTTAATATGAATCAGATTCAGTCATAAAATCGAAAAATAATCGAAATGGCCTCAACAATTAGTTCTGATGCTTGATTATACAATCAAAACTAGTTGGCACAACATTGCTTGGCTTGATCCTCGTTGGCTTGAGCTGTATAAAAAGGACTGATTTTTTTTTAATATATGTTTTTCTTCAACACTCGATGTCATTTTCATGGTCCCTAGTAGGAATTGCACACTTAATTCTGTTTGCTTAGCTCCATTTTGCTCAATGCGTTAATTGATTAGATTTGCTTCATAAGTATCATAATTGTGAAATCATATGAAAATGGCTAAACAGTTTGAGCTGACATCCCAACACTTTAATTACTGTTTTTATTTGGCACAAGTACAAATTGAAAACATAGAACTTATGTCATTACATGTATAAATTTCAGTGGGTTTTTATAAAGCCACATTCACGTAAAATATCGGGCTGAACGTTTTTCCAGAATTTATACGAATGCCAGTCAAATGCTGACCTTATGTGATACTATCTCTATGAAATATGCCAGTGGTCGAAATTAGCACAAGCCCACGTGCCCTGCACTGGTCAACTGCTTTCTGGGCTTGCTCAAATTCTGGGTTTTATATAGCAGGGCTTGTTAAAAAAATTTAATGTCAAGCATTAGTATAAAAATCCGGGCTTTTTTATCCAAAAGACTAATTTCAATGACTGATATTTGCTTGTTAATTGTTTTCATATATATGAAGATGTTCATATTAATTGTTTTCAATGCATAAATAAAACTAAAATTATTTGGTATTGTCATATTGACATCTTGTGAACAGTACGATGTAATGCACCAGTCAATTGTAAACACGCCCCCCCCCCCCAGGTCCGGGGAATAGCACAGACTTAAACTTTCAGTCGAGCCATGTAAGGGTAAAATCCCAGCTCTGCGGAACACGAAATACTGGTAAAAATCACCCAAAAAATGCCCCCGCACCCCAGGAACCCTAGGTAAGATCCATTCCCCACTATTTTTGACACGAAGACAAAACCACCACATACACCCAGCACTGCGGGGCCACCTGGAAGGTAAAAACACAGCCCAATTCAGCGGCTTATCCCCAGACTTTGGGTCAATATGTTTACAATTGACTGGTGCATAAATATGTCCAATAAATATTCTTCTCTAGCGTAGATAACTACGAAAATAACAAACAAGGTAATCATCACTTTATTGAATGTATCAAAGCAAAGTACACATTCAGTAAGAATTCCCGCTTGGCTTGATATTCTTGAGGCTCATAGTTTATATTCTGGTCCCTGGAATGTCGAGCCAACCGATTTTGACTATATTATATTTTCTCTGATGCCATATATATATCAACCCTCAACCTGGCGTTATGTTCTTCGAATCTGGGCCATATAATCAGTGTTGGTAATGGGCTGTTTCATCCACTTATCTTTAAAATCATCCTTATTTCAGAAAATGTGTTTTCATAGTTCTAATTTATTATTCTAAAAGTTAACTTCACTGTACTGTGTGACATTTTGACAGAAATCTTGAAAATTATGAAGACCTGTTTTCAATCGTTCTTTTGCAAGTTTAACAATAAAGAGTGGATTTAAAACTTTCAAAGACTGGGGTGGTCCATCATGTTAGTTAAATATTCTTTTTATATTTAATTGTTCAAACGGAGCTACGTTGACATTTTACCAATAACAAGTTGACTCTAACCTTTAGGGCAAACTTTTCCCCTGTCCGATGTGAGTAACACTCGACAACTTTTCCGTTTATTCCCAGTCCTAATACACTCCCTGTAACTTTATAATCTTGACTTATTGAAGTCTTTTTCGGCTGCAATGATCTCGAATGCTGGTCACCCATCATATTGAACATACTTGCTAGATTTTGACACTTTTATCTTGCGAAATAGGAAAATTACAACGGCGGTGTGTGAAATGGCACCTGTTTATGTGTGCTACGTCATCGATTCTTGATGTTTACGGCGACCCTCAGGAGATGAAATGGTGACATAATTTTCTAAATTTAGCAACCGTTCTATTTTTGTATTATGAAATACTTGAGGTTCCGCATGGGGAATGGGTTCAAATATAATGCTCAATTTATCACCACACATGAAGATTATTGAATATGGCATCCTTTATTTTAACTTATGACTGAATTTGCCAATTAAAAGTTCTTAGGTCGAAACAAACGGATTTCTATTCATAAGAAAAATAAATTTGGTTGTAACTGAAACCCCTGACGCTAGCAGTGTTTTTATTGGTCAGAAATAAACAAGCCAAAACATGAATGACTTTAGCAAATAAAATACAATAGAAGTGGATTTTGGTCTATTTTGCAGTTTCTAGGCAGTCGTTGATCTATCATTCACAGGTAATATGCTTTCTTTTTGTAATATTTTGGTGTTTTGCATAAGACTTATCAGTTTAAAAATTGCACTCAGAGTTGTCATGCAGTATTATGCTTAAAGTTGCAGATGCTGAGCACTCATTTATTCGTACCCATTCGTTTCGAACCAGGAAATTAATTTTTAAATAATGAATTCAACCAGTAGTAAATGGTTAAGAGACTTACGTTTTTAATCATAGCATTGTTAAAATGAAAATAATAATAAGCAATTTGATTTGCATTCAAAAATAAACTTATAGTTAAGATGTTGCTGTGGCATTAGATAAGCGAGCAGTGTTTTTATCTTTTTACCAGTTCACCAATCACTTTTTATCATGTTACCTAAATTGTGTTTTCTTTTATACCCTAGTTCTCACTTTTCTGATGTGATTTGCCTCATCAGTGTTTTTTTTTTTTTCACTAACAAGACAGCGCGCGCCATTCATGTCAGTAAACATGAGGAGTTGACATTAAACAGAGATAGATAGATAGATAAATTACAAGAAAAACAACATGTAGGTGTCACTTACCAATGCTGTTAGCAAGCACACACAGTACAGAATATTTTATTAAATTGATAAAAAGGTCAAATAACTGTCTTGAACAATAATCATATTGTGAATACATTTTAGCCAAATAAACATTTTTAAAGCATTTAAAAGCTATGATAAATGCTGAACGTGACCCAGGACCTAGTAAATTGGTTCAAAAGCCCACACAGGCATATATTTTGTATTGTTGATATCTTGCCAAACTCAAAATAAATATTATCTTATCATTAAGGATTCACATTGTTGGTATACAGTATATCTTTGATTGAGCTACTTTAAAATTTGATGATGCATATATTATACTATGTAAATTGTAATGCATTTTTACTTTCACACGTGTACCAATCTTTTGCCTGACGTCCTATACATTTTTAAAGATGCCGCCAAAGAGGAAAGCAGCAGGAAAGGCCAAAGGTGCAGGAGGCAAGAAGGCAAAGGTTGAAGAGGCGCCAGCTGCTCCAAAGACATTGAAAGATGCAGCAGCTGCTTTAAAGGCAGTAGACAAGAAAGTGGGTGGAAAGAAAACTCACAAAGTTGATAGCTTTGTGCCGTTTGCATCAAATTATTCGGTATGCGTTTGTCTGACTTAAATTAAGAATTGTGTATTAATGTTAAATGTTGTGCTTTTAATCATCACATATTAGTGTTATATCTTAAACTACTTACTTAATAATGCATTTACTGTATGAAAAATGTCAATTACTGATAACAAGATTGTTTACATGTATTTAATAGCTGAAACACAAAAATATTAAAAGATTGGTGATTGCTAAAATATTTACTGTGATCTACTATCGTCTCAAAGGGAAGAAATAGGGTGTTCTGCACTTTTCTTTCAAAGTTAACTGGGTATCATTCAAAGGAACCATTATTTTCGACATTTATTCATCCTTCTTGGTATATCAAAACGATTGTATAAATTGTGGTGAATCTTATTTGGAAGTAAGAGTGAATCAGTGTTTCAATGTTTTAAAAGTGGTGGACAACTGAAGTTTATTCTTAGATCAGAAAAACCACGTTAATGCTTTCTTGATCAGTTTTAAGCTCCATTGATGGTGACTCAAATGTCACTTATTGATATATGAGGGTTTTTGGTCTTCAGACATCAACTTTGCTTGTTCTATTCGATATTTCAATTTATTAACATTTCAGCAAGTGAAGCTGTAAAATTGACAATGACTCTTAAAATTTGGAAAAATATTCATTTGCAGCCATAACCATATGATGCAATTATTGATGTCACACACAATATGTCACAGCAAAAGAACATTATTGAAACAACGTACCTCATATTGTATCAGTCTTCCAACTGGCTTTTAATGTTATCCTAACATGTAATCCTGAATTAAAACAAAAATCTAGAAAAGGTTGAAGATTAATTTTAATAGTTTTAAACAATCAGGCCCTAAAAGTGCTCATTTGAGATAAAAAATTGTATTTCAATGTCTTAACGACATCTCCAGTATAGCAAGTGCTATCCATTTGGAACAGAGAGCCTTATCGATCATGATGACTTATCTTGTTTTTAGGTAGTGGATGACTTTGACTGCATGTTAAACCAGACCAACATTGGCCACAACAACAACAAGTTCTACGTAATACAGATGCTGCAAAATGGGACAGATTACTACAACTGGACCAGATGGGGACGTGTTGTAAGTGCTTTTTCAGGGTTTTACTTAAATGTTAAGACTTTTTCATGCTACTTAAGACATCTTTCGGCACTAAAAAGGAAGAAAATAATTTCTAAACATTGCGGAACATGCAAGGTCAAATTTCAGACTCCCTAAATCACTAGAAAGACGGCCTTCTTTGGGTTTTCTTTGCTAGTGTTTAAATAACACGTATTGTAAATTTTTCCCAATTTTAATGCATAAATCCTTGATGAATCTTCGAAATAAATCATCATATTTTATTAAAAATTACTTCTTAAGAGGCTATGTTTTCTTTTTCATCCAGGAAAAGTGCTGAAGGGTGATTCATGTCACTTTTCAGTGGCCTTTACCATTGAAAAATAAATAAGAATTATTAAATGCCCGTTATGTGTATGAACATGTATCTCACTCTCTCTGTTCCCACCAACAAAAAGAAATTACAAACAAAGGAGGCAATACAATAAGTTAGGCAGTACCAAAAATCTTAGAAACAGACTCATGGCATTTATTATTATTAAAAAAAAAATATTGACTAAAAAGTTATTGTTATGATTATCATCAACAATTAGCAGACTCAAGTATGTCAATGTCTTTTTCTTTTGTTTTCAATAAACCACTAAATTATCTGAGATTAAAAAAAAAAATCTTGTGTAAAAATAAATCTTGTGTAAAATTGATAAAGAATGGCAAAAGATAATATTTAAATTTCAGGGTGAGTCAGGCGCAAACTCTATGAATTTAGCAAGTACAAAAGATGCTGCTATCAAGGACTTCGAGAAAAAATTCAGAGACAAAACAAAGAACAAATGGGCAGATCGCAAAGACTTCAAACCTTGTGCGGGAAAGTATGCGCTCATAGAGATGGCCGATGAGGATGAGGATGAGGTGGATGCTCCAGTGAGTTTTAATATATCTATATTGTGTGATTATATATGTGGTTACTGCTAAAAGATGATAAGTTAATAGATAGAACATATGATGTCAAATCTTAATGATTAAGAATGGCGGAGTGAGCAAATCCTCCTTCCCCAGTTATTAAGATATAACATAGTAAGTCTTAGATAATGACATATTTGTAAACAGCAGACCAGGAATCAAAATTTGAAGCTGCATGATTAACGATTAAGCATGGTACTTATTGAAGACTGATGGGCTGATATATGCTATAATTCTAATTTGGCATAAAACTTTAAAATGGTGTTAAGTTTGGTGAGGGATTTAATTTGGGGACAAACAGCCAGGAAATAGACTTGGTGTGATTTCATTGCCGAGAACATCCCCTACCCCAGAGATTTTGACAATTTTTCCAGCCCCAGGGGTTAAAATTTGACAACCAAATTTGCTTTTTGTCTAAATCTCCTGTATGCTCTTATCAGGTTATGGCAGCGCCCAGTGCTGCGAATAAAAAGGTGGCAGCACCAAAGCTGGACAGGAATACGCAGAACCTGCTGAAGTTAATTTTTGATAATGACATGTTCAGAGATACCATGAAAAAGTTTGATATTGGTGAGTATCTCAGTCATGGAAATAAGGCATTCAAATAAGTTGCTTGCATGAAACAATATTTTGTAAAGCCAGAAAAGAGTACAGAAGACCTGCTAAAGTTAGTTTTTGATAATGACATGTGCAGAGATACTATTAAAAAGTTTGATATTGGTGAGTATCTCAGTCATGGAAATAAGGCATTCGAATAAGTTGCTTGTATGAGAAATTCATTTGTATCATGTTTGAGAGTACTTTCGTTGATACGTAAACTTCCATATCGAAGAGCGACCGCAACACTTAGTTAGTTCTTCTATAACTTCAAGTAGTTACCACAGTCTTGCGGGCATCCCTCGATATAGGAATTGGCATAACAGTTCTTTAATTACCATTGGAATGAATTTTACGGCTCTTCACTTATATCACACACTGTTTATTGAACATAATCCTTCAATACAGAACTCCTGCACCTCTCATAATTTAAATTATACCATCACACCACAGCACTCATGTATACCGGTAATCTCAATAAATCGGGTTGTTGGTACAGTAACTATTAAAAAGTGAAATATCATCTTCAGCAGGACAGATTTCTTGAGGTCAAGGGTACATTGAAACATACCTCACTTTTAAATGAAAAACATGTATTTATAGCTCATCAGAATTTGAGCAAAATCATTTAAATAGGTTGTGTGACTAACTGTTCATGTATCATAGCTTTAGTAGACAGAGTAAAACACATGCGTGATAGTGTCTGTCTGTTTTATGTCAACTTTAGAGACCTCATATTTATTTCATAGATGTGAAAAAGATGCCACTAGGAAAACTAAGCAAAGGACAGATTGCAAAGGGCTTTGATGTTCTTGATGATATCGAGAAGGAGCTGAATGCTAACAGAAGAAACAAGCTTGCGGAGCTTTCATCAAAGTTTTACACAGTTATTCCCCATGACTTTGGCCGGAAGGTGCCCCCTGTCATCAGCGATCTGGAGTCACTGCGGTCTAAGATGGATATGCTTTTGGTATGTGTATATATATATACATTATATCTATATATATATATATAGTAATTTTAGTTGTTACATCAGTTGGAATCACTATAAATAATCTTGTTTTGTTTCTTTCATCTTCACTTGGTGTTTTTAGGTTTAGTGCAATAATTATTATCTCCTAAATTCTTTGAGGTTTGCTGGTTGAATGTATTTATACCCCTGACAAACGAAGTCCGGTCTTGTCCGAGGCATTACTTGAAAATTATTGGATGGAATTAAATTAAACTTCATACAATGGAAAAGCACAATGAGTGGAAGTGCAGTGTACAAAAACCATAACTCTATTTCAGCTAATTACAGAGTTATTGCCCTTCGTTACCTTTTCTTGTCCGGAGCATAACATGAAACCTACTTGATGGAATTTATTTAAACTTCATGCGATGGTAAAGCACAAAAAGAGGAAGTGTATTGTACAAGAAACGTAACTCTATTTCAGCTAATTACAGAGTTACTGCCCTCTGTTACCAGTTATAACTGCTATATTTCATTAAATTTCAGAATATTTTTTATTTGATATCTTTCCTTTTCTTGCATATTTAAGCAAATCATATCCGTCAACATATAATGTAAAATTCTATGCTATTATAAGTTCCTGCTTAAATTTTGCATAAGTACCATGCCATATTCCGTCTCTTACCCACAGGTATTGGGAGACATTGAGGTTGCCCTGAGTCTTCAAAAAGAGAAGGATAAGAAGATGACAGAGACAAAGGGCGACTTGCTGCCCAATCCTATGGACATTAACTACGGTCTTCTCAACTGTGAACTGGAATACCTTGACAAGAAGTCTCCTGAGTTTAAGGTAAAGAGCATGCTTGATGTGTGTATAACATATTACATCCTGGTCAACCAATATAAAGCCGGTATTCACAATCCTTCTTTTCATAACTTATGTCGATTTCCTGAAAGGTTTATAACTTATGTCGATTTCCTGAAAGGTTCATAATTTATGTAATTTTCCTGAAAGGTTCATAAATTATGTCAATTTCCTGAGTTTCATGATCAAGTTAAAGGATATAAATGTGTTTTAGTTTTTCTCTAAAAGTATGTATTTTTATGAAAGTATACAGGGTCCTCAATAAGAACCAGATTGCGGCCAAAATGGATGGTTCAATTTGTTTTTTAGCTTATCAGAACATAAGAAAACTGGTCGGTAACATTTCTTTCTAAGATTGTTCAGCCCAAAGTAATTGACAACCCTGAGTCTATGAAAACAGTTATGAGATTATCTTTTAGAAAGCCCAGTTATTGCAAGAATTTCTCTTAAAAGACAATTTTGTTGTGAGATTATCCCTTAGAAAATGCAGTCATTGATGATAGTGTGTTGTGAGAGTACCTCTATTGTGAAATTATCTTTTAGAAGCGCAGTGATTAATGATGCTGTTTTACTCCTTAAATGCGTTTCGTTAAACTATGACGTAAATCAAAAAGTAAAATCTTATAGGTAAGCAAAACATTTTCAACACATAAATCCTTGACAAAAGTATAAATTTCTTTGTTGATTTAGGTGATAGAAACATACACGAACAACACTGGGGGAGGTTGGCGACAGGCAAAGATTCGCGAGGTGTTTAAGGTCTGCAGAGATGGAGAGGTGAGTGTCGTCTTAAGATAAAAATGTTGTATTTCAATGTCTTAGATCTTAACAAAAAATAATGTCTTTCTAGTCTTTTTTTATCATCAATACAGCCATAATGTAAATCTTTTAGGCTTGTGTTTCCCTTTTCAATTTAAGTCAAACAATGTACCTTAAAGTGATATTTTAATGTAATAGTTTGCTTTAAATGGTACAGGGGTATAACTTTAATACATCATTCAGACGAACATATTAAGCACATGCTAATATAAATAATACAATGAGAAATACATGGACAAGCCTAGAAGTCAGAAATTTAAAGATAAACCATGTTCTATAATTATAAGACTTATACATTTTCACTCTGATTTTCAGAGTTCCCGGTTTGCAGCCCATGACAAGATCACCAACCGTAAGCTACTGTGGCACGGCACAAGTGTGGCTGTGGTGGCGGCCATCTTGAAAGGCGGACTGCGAATCATGCCCCACAGTGGCGGGAGAGTGGGCTCAGGAATTTACTTTGCATCAGAAAATTCAAAATCATCCAGCTATGGTATGTTTGATAATGTTTCAGAGCAGTTTTCAAACATTGTCTGTACTTTAAAGTTTTTATGCACCTGTGAATCATGGCTTACAAACGGATTACTTTGTACACTTTCGTTTACAATTACAGACAAATTGTCCTTGTTCAAAAATCAATAACTTTTGAACGATTGATGTTGAATTTTCAAACTTGGTACACACTGTGGTCGTGTTCAGAAGATCACCTCTATTTATATTTGTGTCAAAGGTCAAAGCTCATTGTCATGGTGACTTTTACTAGGAAATTGATCCTGCTAAACCATTTTGGTAGTAACTGTAGAATCAGAAATTGGCCAATACACAGACCAGTCTTGTCCTTGACTTATTGCACACATTGAAAAAGCATAGACTGTAATGAGGGCTGTTCAAGAGATGAACTTTTTATGCCCCCGAAGGTGGGCATATTAAAATTGCACAGTCTGTCCGTCCGTAAGTGTGTCCGGCTCAATAACTCGTGTCCGGGCTGTAACTTTCCCTTGTATGGACAGATTTTAGAATAACTTGCCACATGTGTTCCACATACCAAGACGACGTGTAATGTGCAAGACCCGTGTTCCTACCTCTAAGGTCAAGGTCACACTTAGTGTTTATTCACAATGGAGTACTGCATATAAGGACAAAGAGCATAGGTTGTCGTGTCCGAGCTGTAACTTTCCCTTGTATGGACAGATTTTAAAATAACTTGTTTTAATAACTTCTAGCTTTATACTTAGATAGTGTTAGATGAGACAAAAACTTATATGTCCCTTTTCACCTTCAATAAATAAAATGCTAAATTTTAGCTGATATTTTTAAGGGAAGATTAAATGGCATGCCATTATTATGATTGTAAATCTACTATGTATTATTAATTTTCCTGACGATTTCATTAAATGAATGTCTGCTACAAGGAACAGTTAAATAGCTGTAAAGGCTAATATTGAAATTATCATGTTTTCAGTGGGGACTGTAGGCACAAAGGGCATTATGTTTCTTAACGAGGTCGCCCTGGGAAAGGAGCATCATGTGGACACGAACCAGTCGCACCTCAAGGCCGCTCCCGCTGGGTATGATTGTGTAATCGCACAAGGAAACACCGAACCGGGTATGTTGATTTTTGTTTTTTTATTACAGCTTTTGTAGAGTCAATGTGTTGTCTAAATATTTAGAACTCAAATCAGTTGCATCTCAAGGCCGCTCCAAGTAAGTATGATTGTGTTATTGAAACACAGATATTTGTGTGTTGATTTGTGTTTATTATCTTAGCTTTGGTAAGACTATTCGATTTCGTAGTTCCACTTGAAAGGTACAAATCAAGGCCGCACTGTGTCATTGCTGTAAGTTAAATTACATTGTCTCAATGGGAAGTGCACAAACCACTCACAACCTTAGAGGCTGCACAAAGCTGATATGGCTAATATGTCTAATCACATACCTGGTATTTCGATTTTTTTATGCTGGTAGTTTTGCTGAGTTAAGTGAATTTTAAATGAGTTTTTTATGTATACAATTCATAAATTATTTGAACAGTTAAGTTTACAGACAGAGATAGCTAACTACCTTCAAATACACTAGGATGAAGTTATTCATTTCGATTCTGGAGGTTGTATTCCAGTATCATACATTTATGCAGATTCATATTTAACAAGGACCCAGCCGAGTGAAAATAAAACCTGCAAATATCCGTGTGAATCAGATACAATGTTCTGGATCAAAACATAGTTCTGATAAGCCTTTAATTTTCCAATTTACTGGATTAAATCACATAAAAGACACGTTATACCATAAACATTTGCATTTTTATAAAGCCCTATTTTATTTCTTCAACCCTCATTTTATTATTGGTCAATACTTGTTATGACTTGATACAAGTAGAGTGGTCCTGGCAGTGAAGATCTAGGTTGAATACAAACAAAAGTATTTGGCCATATATGATGCTTGCAGTTTTATAATGTGTATAGAGTAAATACATGCTTGTTGTTACATTTTTTTGTAAAATTAAACAACCCTTATGCTTTAAAATTTATATTTTATTGGATTTTGATGATGGAAATTGCAAACAATAAATGAAAAAATCAAGTTCAAACAATTCTTTCTCAACCAATCAATTTCAGACCCGAAGAAAAACACAACACTGACATTTGATGGCAAGAAGGTGGTGGTCCCCCAGGGTAAGCCCATACCCAACCCGAAATGGGGCCACAGTCACTTTGGCCAGAGCGAGTACCTCGTGTACAAGGAGAGCCAGAATCGCATCAGATACCTCCTCCTCATGGACTTTTAAGGGAGATATCACTACATTTTAGGGGAGATATTTCTCCTCATGGACTTCTATGGCAGATAAAATTGCATTTATGGGGAGATATTTCTCCTCATGGACTTTTATTATGGCATATAAAATTGCATTATAGGGGTGATATCTTCTCCTTAAGGATTTAAAGTGAAATACCACTACATTTTAGGGGCAATATCTTTGTCTCATGGACTCCTAAGGGATATACATTTTAGGGGAGATATCTAAGGGAAATACCCATTACATTTAAGGGGAGATATCTACTCATGGGTTTCATGAGGCAAATACCACTACATTTTAGTAAAGATATCTATTCATGAATTAATAACAGAGATTCCACTACACTTTGTGTAATATTTCACTACATTTTTTTGGATAATTATATTTTCTCTTCATGTTTCTTTAGATGCCAATATTCTTAAGGGAGATATCTACTCAATGACACTATACAATGTTACACATAGTTATGTAAACCTTCAGGGCATTTTAGTAAGATATCTCCCCATTGTTAGCTGCGAGTGATGTATTGTTAGAGGCACTCAATTGTTCTTGTTATAATATTTTCCACAGGGTAAAACACTATTGATAATTAGTCCAATGTTGTTGTTGTAGTAGTAACGTTGACACCTAGACTCACATGTGTGCCATGCTAGATTTGTAGTGATTGTAAGGTGTAAGAGTTTAGGCTGGAGACATGGAATAAAGAATGTAGAAGTTGGTATTCAAAAACTTATAAAAGCATTCCTTTCATACTTTAATTACTTAAAGAAATAGTTGTAATGGTTTTCTATTGCACTTTTTAAGGATGCTTGTCAAGGCATTTCTTATCAAATAGGTGTTTGTTAGCTCAGTAATGGCATTTTATTTTAATATTTTGGAATACATGTACTTATGTTTAGGTAGACTTTTCTGAAACAAAGAAACTAGCTGTTATAGTTTGTTAACTACTGACTAGGTTTATTATAGGTGTTATAAGACATTGAGCCCGTTATTTGAGATAAATAGTTAATACAGTCCAATCTTTAGTTTATCATTTATGCTGTAATTTACTGTAAGATTCTCATCTATTAAATCATTTTGATAATCCGTTATGTGATATTTGATTGCGAAATTGAGTAATCAAAGAAACTGACTTCACAACAATCAAGAATTCAAAGTATCCTTTGTTTTGAACAACTGATATAAATGCTATTGGTAGAACATTACCTGTGTGTATTTTTAGTTCTGATAAACTTTTGTGTAACTATTTTATTTATGCTTCTATTTTTATTATTTTTTTATATTCAATTTTGAGTCACTCTTACAATTTTACCCTCTATTGTACCCCCTATATTAATACTTTTAATATCCTTATATTTTTAAAAGTTTATTGTTATTATCCTTCTTTTGAGTCTATTTATATGTAATGTTGTGTTTCTTTAAGTATTGGATTGCAATAAAAAAAACAATAATGAATTTAAAAAAAAAAGAGTTATAAAACCATGAAAATCCTGCAAAAAAAATATTCATTCTTCATCACTTCCCCAATCATGGCCCATGTTAGCCTGCCGTTTTATGATATTGTGTTAATGATAAATGTTAGTGTTTTTTAATAAATGTTCGTGTTTTTTTATTTGGTTGTTGTAAATTGTTTACTTGCAGCTGTGTTAGCTTTCTTTTAACAATTTTATGAAATATTTTGTGGTTAATTATCTGTGATACCTTTCTTTACAACTCCAATTTTATACAAGCTTGAAACAACTGTATATTCAACATAGTTTATGTGTGTAACTATTCTTTTAAATCGAACAAACAATGTATGCAGTGATTTTATATTTTGATGTTTTGTCTGAGAATGCTTTTTTATATATATTATTATCATCATGCCATTCCCTTGTTGATTTATCTAATCATTTTGAAGTCATCTAAATTAATTAAAGGAATTTATTTTATGTGACCAGAGATTTTAATTCTTTTTAACCATGTTATTGACTACTTGTTTACGATTTGTTTTTAAAATTGTTTACACCTTAGTCAACATTAGTTCACTTACATAAATTGAAAGTATGTGTAGTTCACTTAATTTCCATAGAGCATTAGTAATAAAAATTGAGAAAATATTTTCTTATTGTTTTGATTTCACACAAGGAATTGATTCCTTAATGTCAACTAGATCTGCGTGAACTTGTATGGGATACGAAGTGGGTAAGTGTTTTCAAACCCTTCAAAGGAGACATATATACTATACTATGAAAACGCTCTCCAAATTATGATTTTCTGTCCAATGGATTACATTTCTGTACATCAGATGACGTTTCTTTACATTGGGTAACATAAATGTCCCTTGGGTAACATTTCTATCCATTGGGTGTAACATTTCTGTCCATTGAGTAACATTTCAATCCATTGGGTAGCATTTCTGTCCATTGGGTAACATTTCAATCCATTGGGTAGCATTTCTTTCCCTTGGGTAAAATTTATTTCCATTGGGTAGCATTTCTTTCCATTGGGTAACATTTCTTTCCATTGGGTAGTATTTCAATCCATTGGGTAACATTTCTTTCCATTGGGTAGCATTTCAATCCATTGGGTAGCATTTGTAGCATTTCTATCAAGTGGGTAATATTTATATCCATTAGGTTTTACATTTCTATCCATCGGATAGAATTTATATCCATTGGGTAACACAGTCCACTGGAGAACATTCATATCCATTGGGTAATATTGGGTAAAATTTCTATCCATTGGGTAAGATTTCTGTCCATTGAATAACATTTCTATGCATTGGGTAACATTTCTGTCCATTTGGTAGCATTTATGTCCATTGGATAACAGTTCTATCCATTGAGTAGCATTTGTATCTATTGGAAAACATTTCCTTTGGATAACATTTCTGTCCATTGGATTAATCATTTCTATCATTTGGGTAACATTTTTATCCACTGTGTAACATTTCTATCCATTGGGTAACATTTTCATTGGGTAACATTTCTATTGGGTAACATTTCTGTTCATTGGGTAACATTTCCATTGGGTAACATTTCTGTTCATTGGGTAACATTTCCATTGGGTGACATTTCTGTCCATTGGGTCACATTTCCCTCCATTGGGTGACTTTTCCATTGGGTAACATTTCTGTCCATTGGGTAACATTTCTGTTCATTGGGTAACATTTCTATTGGGTAACATTTCTGTTCATTGGGTAACATTTCTGTTCATTGGGTAACATTTCTATTGGGTAACATTTCTGTTCATTGGGTAACATTTCCATTGGGTGACATTTCTGTTCATTGGGTAACATTTCCATTGGGTAACATTTCTGTTCATTGGGTAACATTTCCATTGGGTGACATTTCTGTCCATTGGGTCACATTTCCCTCCATTGGGTAACATTTCTGTCCATTGGGTTTAACATTTCCATTGGGTAATATTTCTGTCCATTGGGTCACATTTCCCTCCTTTGGGTGACTTTTCTGTTCATTGGGTAACATTTCCATTGGGTAACCTTTCTGTCCATTTGGTAACATTTCTGTTCATTGGGTAACATTTCTGTTCATTGGGTAACATTTCCACTGGGTTACATTTCTGTCCATTGGGTTTAACATTTCCATTGGGTAACATTTCTGTCCCTTGGGTAACATTTCCATCCGCTGGGTAACATTATGTCCGTTTGATAAAACCTGATCTCACCAATTACTTGGTGTCTATCCATTTTAAAAACAATGTGCGCTGTTAGCGGATTTGTCACTTATAACACGAGTGCTCTTAGCTCAAATGTCAAACTTTTTTTTTTGAATTGATGTAAAGCAGTGGTCGTTAAGTGATGTTTGAAATTTTAGCCTTATTTATGATCTCAACAATTGGATTAACGAGCTCATGAAGGAAATAGAAGCTATCTCCAAACCAATTACGGATAAACTTACTTGTATGAGTTTGTTAGACCTTAAGGTTACACACCACCATTGTTTTTCCCTATATAATTCAATGTAAAATTATAATTTTCAGACAACATTTAAAGGCATTTCGAGCGAATGCAGGCTATGATAACCACATATATTCTTAAAGTACAAGCTTTAAATTACATTTTAAGCCAATAAAAGGGGGGGGGGTCAAGTTATTCCTAAGAAAAATCACTCCACTTGAAAAACAAACTCTAAAAATTGCACCGTCCGCCATGACAGTTCTTCCAAAATGACCTTTCAACTATAGGGCAGCGGTTTATGCTTTAATCTCTACTCTAAATGATAAATCAAGCAAGAATAGATACTTAAGGTATAAAAGTTTCAGGAATAATGATAGTTTTGATTTACAGTGTATTGAGCATGTGAAAACATGTCTATCAATCATAAGAACATTTTTTTTATTGAGAATTTTCCACACAACGGAAGTACATATGACGTAATGGTGACGTCATTCCTTAAGTTATCTTTAATTCATGTTTTGCCTTCATTAATTGATTTGAAGACCTCCCTCCCTAATTCAATGAATAAGATCAACAAATGGTTGCCTGCAATAAGTATATAACGATAGCAACAAATGGTTCGGACATCTCTCCAATTCAACTGAAATATACCTCGTCTATTTGAGTGTATGTAGATTTGGCGTTCCATATTGACATCCATTGTTTTTGCCCTCTGGGTATTCCAAATAATTCACAACTTAGTTGGTATAAATGGTAGTTTAATTACATAAATGCAACTTGAAGAAAATATATCACTTGGTAAATGTGGAAACTGTAGTTGTGTTTCGCCAACATTGTTTGTTTATCGTAGTTTATTAAGGTCTTTCCGCGCGCATTAGCTACAATATGTACAGCAAAGGGAAGTAACCGCTGTATGGAGTCAGTACAATATACATTCGGAACTCCTCGGCCATTTTATCGAAAACAACCTCGGATGTATGCCGGTACATCAGTTGAAGTAGTTCGTAATTTTTTGAATAATATCATTAATTAAATGTAGGGTTTACGAGTTGTATTAATTGATCTCAGTTTTAATTGATTGCCAGTGAAGTGTTTTACTGCAAACATAATTAAGATTCCCAAGAGTTAAGTCATAAAGTTTAACAGCTAAATAAGATTACTACGCGATCTATTTGCAGCGGACTTAAACGTACCACTTTTTGAGTATGTAAACCGTCCAAATACATCCGAGGTTGTTTTTGAAAAAAATGGCCGAGGAGCTCCGAATGTACAATATAGAATGGTTCCTTCATTCGCTTTTCTGTAAAATGTTAATATTTACATTTTTTTAAAACAGAGTACCACTCTATGAAAGTTTTAAGGCTGTAGTCCGCTTGGACTGCATACTTTTATAACCTTAACTCAGAATCTACCATTGTCAGATCGACATAACATTTTTAACATATTTGACGAATTAATGCGCACATGCATGTACGTGCGTATAACAACCCCAGCGCTGTTAGAACTGCGGCGGTCAACAACCTTATTTACGTTACCAATCTGCTCTTATAGCTACGGAGATGAGTATATAGCTTGCTAATATATATATAGCGCTCAATGAATATCCAGAAAATGTCTGTGGCTGTTAAAAATAGTGCGAATAAACTGCGTTTTTGCGTAATAATTACGCATTTAAATTCATAGAAAACGCAATTCTTTTAATATCGACGAGTACCAATTCATTTTAAACGCACAAGACAAACAAAGTTTCGAAATGAACGCGCACTGAATCAAAATAAATAACGCGTAAACATATATATGTATTTTTATTAACATAAGATTTCGGCTAAAATAAAATCTGGGTCATCGGTTTAATATCTGGAATTATGTTTGATTTGCAAAATATTATGAAACTGCATTCTTTAACGGATAGGTATGATACTTATTGAGGGCTGGCAAGATATTTAATTGGCTATTATGTTGCAAAAAACTGTAAAACTACGAAATGATGATTAGTTTGATTTAATGCAATGTTACTTAATAATGCTTATTGTATTATCAATTGGAATGTATCTCACATAAATGCACCCATCAATATTATTTCCCCATACTATGCCTGATGTGTGTGGGGGGATGGGGTGGGGAGACAGTCGTTGATTTTGTACAGGCTGGATTTTGACATTTCCAGCGACACAGCCACCCAGGAATGAGATTTGATTGGACATTTTCCAAAGGATTTTCAATGACTGGAACATCACCTTCCCAAGAGGTTTTGACATATGATCCAGCCAAAGGAGTTGAAATTGGACAACAAAATTTACAGATTGTCTAATTTCCCTGTGTGTGCTCTTACCAGGTTATGGCAGCATCCAGTGTTTCAGATAAAAAGACAGCCCCGTCAAAGCTAAAAAAGAATACACAAGACCTTCTGAAGTCAATATTTGATAATGACATGTTCAGAGATACCTTGAAAAAGTTTGATATTGGTGAGTATATCGGTCACGAAAATCTTACATTTGAATAAGTGTTAAAAACTACCATTTGGAGTAAAAAAACTTTAACATTGAAGCCGGTCTAGTATGTGAAATGTGTTTGTATGATGTTTAAGAGTGTTCCTATTGGAACGGTAACAGATGAAATGGGCGTAACGTTCACAATAACCGTGCGGATACATTTTCAAGGTGATTTACTTATACCACACGCTATGTATTTAACATTGTCCTTGAAAACAGAATACAAAACTATAGAGACGTCATTCTTAATTCATAGATGTGAAAAAGATGCCACTAGGAAAACTAAGCAAAGGACAGATTGCGAAGGGCTTTGATGTTCTTGATGATATCGAGAAGGAACTGAATGCTAACAGAAAAACCAAGCTTGCGGAGCTTTCATCAAAGTTTTACACAGATATTCCCCATGATTTTGGCCGGAATTAGGTGCCCCCTGTCATCAGCGATCTGGAGTCACTGCGGTCTAAGATGGATATGCTTTTGGTATGTGCATATACATTAATAAATGTGTATACGGTAAAAATACTGCAATATGACTGTAATCATTAGAAATTATGTTCTTAAAATTCTCACATATTTTCTTGGTGTTTTCAGATTTAGTGCAATAGTTATTATCTCCTTAATTCTTTGAGACACAAATATTTCTTTGACTCTCGCATATTAATAGATAAAAAATACCTTATATTATTCCCCTTTCGACAGATTTAGTACACATTTCCCCCCACTTTCCACATGTCAAATGCAGTGTCCACCCAGTTTCAACATATGAAATGCATTATTCCTAAAATGTGCAAAAATACCATGCCATATTCCACCTCTTACCCACAGGTATTAGGAGACATTGAGGTCGCCCTGAGTCTTCATAAAGAGAAGGATAAGAAGATGACAGAGACAAAGGGCGACTTGCTGCCCAATGCTATCGATGTTAACTACGGTCTTCTCAACTGTGAACTGGAATACCTTGACAAGAAGTCTCCCAAGTTTAAGGTAAAGAGCATGCTTGATTCGATGTGTATTACATGTTGCATCCTGGTCTATAAGGTCGGTATTCATAGACATTAGTTTTCATAAGGTAAAGAGCATGCTTGGTTTGTGTATTGCATGTTGCATCCTGGTCTAAAAGGTTGGTGTTCATAAACCTTCTTTTTCATAAGGTAAAGAGCATGCTTGATTTGTGTATTACATGTTGCATCCTGGTCTAAAAGGTTGGTGTTCATAAACCTTCTTTTTTATATTGTTACGAGCATGTTTGATTTGTGTATTACATGTTGCATCCTGCTCTATAAAACTGGTGTTCATAAACCTTCTTTTTCATAAGGTAAAGATCATGCTTGATGTGTGTATTGCATGTTGCATCCTTGTCTATAAGGCCGGTATTCATAGACCTTCTTTTTCATAAGGTAAAGATCATGCTTGATGTGTGTATTGCATGTTGCATCCTGGTCTATAAGGCCGGTATTCATAGACCTTCTTTTTCATAACTTATTTCGATTTCCTGAAATGTTCATAACTCGTGTCAATGTACTGACAGGTTCATAATTTATATCAATGTCCTGACAGGTTCATTACTCGTGTCATTGTCCTGAAAGGTTCATAACTCATGTCAATGTCCTGAAAGGTTCATAACTTATGTCAATGTCCTGAAAGGTTCATCCCTTATGGTTCATAACTTATGTCAATCTCCTGAAAGGTTCATAAATGATGTCAATGTCCTGAAAGGTTCAATGTCGATTTCCTGAAAGGTTCATAACTTATGTCGATTTTCTGAACGGTTCATAACTTATGTCGATATCCTGAAAAGTTTATAACTTATGTCAATGTCCTGACAGGTTCATAACTTATGTCAATGTCCTGACAGGTTCATAACTTATGTCAATGTCCTGACAAGTCCATAACTCATGTCAATGTCCTGACAGGTCCATAACTCGTGTCAATGTCCTGAAAGGTTCATAACTTAAGTCAATGTCCTGACAGGTTTATAACTTAAGTCGATTTCCTGAGTTTCATAGTCAAGTTAAAGGATGTTAATAAGTTGTTGTTTTTACATAAAAGTATGAAATTTGATGAAAGGCTATGAATATATCCGTGAAATTATCCCTTAGAAAGCGCAGTTATTGCCGTTAATGAACTTGTTATGTGAGCTCATCGCCTAGACAGCGCAGTGCCATTGATGATATTGTGTCATGGAATTATCCCTTTGAACGAGCGATGTGTTTTGTTAACCTATGGTCCAAGTCAAAAGGAAAAATCACAATATGTAAGTTTAACATTTTGAACACACATTCCTATGACAATAGTATAAATTGCTTTTTTTGATTTAGGTGATAGAAACATACACCAATAACACTGGGGGTGGTTGGAAACATGCCAAGATTCGCGAGGTGTTTAAGGTCTGCAGAGATGGAGAGGTGAGTGTAATTTTAAGATATGATTGAGATTAAGTTATTCGATGTACAAATAATATGTCATTTTAGCGATGTTGTCACAGGCATCCAAAATTTCTTAATTGCACGTCAAATATACCTAAAATCTAACCAGATAAGATAAGGGAAAACTATACAGTATAGCACTGACAAGCATGTTGGATTTCAACTGTCTTAGATCTCAACAGAAAATCTCGTTTTTGTAGTTTTTTTCCATCATCAAAACAGTCATGACTTAAATCTTTTAAGCTGGTGTTTAACTTTTCAGTACAAAATTATATTTAAATGATATTTTAAAAGTAATAGTTTGTTTGATATGACACAGAGGTACAACTTGTACACAACATTCAGACGAACATTTCCTATGCTTATATAAAGACACATATACTAAACAAAATTCCTAACCGGCCACTTAAAGTAAAGTAACCTTCTTGAAAAGTGCATAAAGTGTAATCAATATACAGTTCAGTATTCGATATCCGCCATCTCGTGGCAATATTCTTCGAAAAATTCAGCTAAATCGAAGCATAAACGGCAGAGAAAACACAGTTCATATGCGGTTACTCCTAAATCCAAAAGTCACAAGGAAAAGAAATAACTATGCAAATTCCATAGGGAATCAACATTTTCATTTTTGTATTTTTAGCAATCTTTTGACGCAGGCTTTGTTTCACATAGATGGTAATGTTAAAGTTGAACATTCATTTGAACAGGGAAAGGAATATTAGAAGATTACTTAGGTGGACGATTAGGAATTTTGTTTAGTGTATGTATATATATATATATATATAAATATCGGCTCTGCTTTTCAGAGTTCCCGGTTTTCAGTCCATGACAAGATCACCAATCGTAAGCTTCTGTGGCACGGTACAGATGTGGCAGTGGTGGCGGTCATCTTGAAAGGCGGACTGCGGATCATGCCCCACAGTGGTGGGTTTGTTGGCTCAGGAATTTACTTTGCATCGGAAAATTCAAAATCATCCGACTATGGTATGTGTGTTAATGATTTCAGAGCATTTTTAGCACATTGTCTCTATCTTTGATTGTTTTGTTTCGCATAGGAAACCATGGACAATGTCATGATGACTTTTGAAAGAAAGATTATGACGACATATCTGATTCAGGAACTGCTAGTCAATTTTAAATGCTAAAATATTTTTCTCTAATTTAAAAGCGAAGGCTCCGCACAAGAATGTTGTAATTTGATATAAAATATTAGGAGTTGCGTCTGCCTTGTGCTTAGCCCATATAAATTCCATCAGTGTTCTTTATTTTGAAACACAACTGGATTTATTTACCTTAAACATGAAACTACTTAGGGTTATGCGTCCGCCTACGGAGTGGGAGGTGGAAGGTTCGAGCCCAACACGTGGTGTGTTCTGATATTGCTGGGTGCTAACCCAGCAGCTAATTAAATGAATTGGTAAAGATTGCCTTCCTGTCAGGAGCCTGGCATATATAATGTGAATCGAGAGTAAAATATGTTCATTAGGGTATCTCATAAGTCCAACGGGCTGGCCCTTAATTGGATCCTTTCTCCATATGTTTTTGAGGTATTGACTTCAAGCTTTATACACATATTGACCGTGTTGGTTAGAAGTGCTGTGCATATGTAACATTATTTTGTGTATGGTAATCTAGAGTTATTGCCGTTTTATTATTGTTAAACTTATCATTTTACTTCTCGGCATAACTCCATATGTTTTTGTTTATATATTTTCCCTCACTGTCCTTATACTGATTGAACAAGTACTATTGAAGGTTATACTAAATAATTACTACATGAAACAAAATTATCCTCCTATTAATTCAGCAACGGTCAGCCAAGTCAACAGTCATCTCAATACAAAGCTGTACTATGCTTATTTCACAGATGTTATTTCTTTATAGTATAACTTAGAACCATTGACTGAATTGTTGCCTTCTCACCGACATAGGGTATTTAAGGAGCATACATCACTACCAGAGTTACTTCTTATTACAAGAAGGTGGTGTGGTGGGGTTATTTATCAAATGATGTGATAGCTCTATTTTGGCTTGTCAGATATGGTATGCAAAACAAGTCCAACAATTGAAAAGCAATCATCCAGATCGTAACTGTAATAAAATCAAAATTTAACCATTGCAACAGACTAGCCTTTTACTCGTTGAATAGGTATAAACTGTGAATACGAGGGCTGTTCAAAATGTAAACTTCTTTAATAGCATGTAAAACCATACTTAGATAATTTGTGGACAGGTTAAGTACTTATGTCCCTTAAAGTATTCCATAAAGGTAAATGCTAATTATTACTGATATTTTGATGGGAACACTGTATTTGAATCGAAAGGCGTAGCAAGCCGCATGGATTCAACATTATACATTACATTATCATAAATGGATGATTATTTCTCTTCTATATTATACCATTTTATTCCTCAGTGATTGATCATTAAAGTATGAACAGGACCTTCAAACCTATCATATCTTAGAATAATGAAAATCTTTCGAGAATAAAAGCTTGAAATATGGTTATTGCTAAGAAATTAATGACGTCAAAACGTCCTTTTGAAAACCTCTTTTACATCTTTATCCTATTCTGTCTATTAGAATAATTCTAAGATATGTTATAAAAATCTTCCAATATGGCTTATATTGAAATATACGATATTTTCAGTGGGGACTGTAGGCACAAAGGGCATCATGTTTCTTAACGAGGTTGCCTTGGGAAAGGAATATCACATGGACACGGACCATCCGCACCTCAAGGCCGCTCCAAGCGGTTACGATTGTGTAATCGCACAGGGAAACACCGAACCGGTTAAACTATGTGGATTTGCGTTTGTATTACTGCTAATTATTTTTTCGATATGAAGAACTCAAATCGGTCGCATCTCAAAGCCTCTCAAAGTGAGGAGAACTGTGCTATTGTTCGTAAAAACACAGAGATGGTTATATTTGATTTGTTTTCATTATTTCAGCTTTAGTTTGACAATCCAATCTTGTACTTTTGCTGGAAAGTTACAAATCAAGGTCCTAGTCAACAGCTATGGCTGTGTCATTGCTCTGGGTAATGCTGAGCCTGGTTTGTCAAATTGTGCTTGCTTCGCATATTTTGTAGAGTCAAATTGTAGTCTCAATATAAAGGGCACACACCAGCTTCACCTAACTGATATGACCGAGTAATCGCATACCTGGTATGTCGATTACGTGTAGTTTTGCATGGTACAATGAATTTGTATTTGTACTCAATGCATTCATTTTTTAACAGTAAAATTGAAATATTAAGATTGTTTGCCACCTTCTCATACACTAGGGTTATTAGTACGGTGTGTGTTCTGGAAGGTTGTATTTCACACTCATATTTTTGTAGACTCGTGTATAACAAGGCGTGAAATTAAAATATGCAAATAGTCAGATAGGATCAAAACGTAATACTAATAACCATTTAATCATATAAGTTCATACTGGTTTAAATCACTAATTATAAGTAACGTAATATCATATTTGCATTTTTATGAAGTTGTTTTTCAACCTTCATTTTATTATTGCGCTATAATACTTGTTATGACTTGATTTCAGCAGAATGCTTGACCGTATTGCAATAGGTCAAATACGAAAAAGTATCTTGCGATATGTTTTTCTTGCAGATTTATAATGTGTATAGGATAAAACATATATCTGTTACACTACTCTTTATGATTTGTAAATGAAACAGCCCTTATGTTTTAACAATTCCATTTGATCGGAGTTAAACAATGAAAATTGTAAACACTAATTGAGAAAAACAATATTTGATTAAATCAATTCCAGACCCTAAGAAGAACACAACACTGACATTAGATGGCAAGAAGGTGGTGGTACCCCAGGGAAAGCCAATCCGAAATCCGGGATGGAACCACAGTCAGTTCGGCCAGAGCGAGTACCTCGTGTACAAGGAGAGCCAGAATCACATCAGATACCTCCTTCTCATGGATTTCTAAGGGAGATATCACTACATTTTAGGGGAGATATCTTTTCCTTATGGATTTAAAGGGATTTATCTCTAAATTTGAAGGGAGAACTAATTTTCTCATGGACGTCTGAGAGATATACGGCTTTATTTTAAGATAGATATCAAAGATATCTAAGGTGGATTCCATTACCGTTTAGGGTTTCTCCTCATGACTTCATATCTTCTCATGGATTTATACGCGGGATTCAATTACATTTCAGAAGAGATATCACTACATTTTCTACGAATGAATTTCTAATGGAATTCCATTAAATTATAGGGGAGAAAGGGTTTCTTTATGGATTTGTAGGGGAGATTAATTGCATTTTAGGGGATACATCTTATCCCCATGCACTTCTTAAGAGATACCACTTCATTTCAGGGGAGATATCTACTCATGGATTTCATTGGGAAATGCCACTACATTTTAGGGGAGATAACCACTCATGAATTTCTATGGGAGACGGTGCAATGATACACATATGTTAAAATCCTTCAGGGAATCGAAGGAAGATAACTCCCCAAAATGGAAATTCATTTTTCATCACTACCCCAATCATGGCCCATAACAGTCTGCCTTTTTATAATATATATTATATGCCTTTAAATGATATAAAATACCTTTAATACATAAAAGCGCGTGCAAGTGTATGCGAACAAAACGCGATTTTGATTTTGACGTCGTTGAAATTTTGCACCAGCCCTGTGCGCGCTGACGTTTGATTTTGGATTTGAAAGCGAGCTCAAATTTCAAAATAGAATATCAATATATTTAACTGATAAAGATGGAGATTATGACTGGACGCTCTTTATACGTCCGTAACGGTCGGGAGGAATTAATGTTTATATACAGGTCGTCAAAAAAGCGTCCTGTTGTATTCCTAAAATTATATGTCTTTTTTTAGTATTTCCATGTTTAAGCGCACTGCCCTTAGTTTAAACCAACGACACTGCACATAGATGTTACACGACATTTCCAGGCTGGAAATGACGTCATAAATAAATCGCATTAATTATTTAGTGCCTTGAATAGTAACACAAGTCAGCAATTGAATACATTCAAAATAATTACTTTATGTAATATGATAAATTCCTAAAAAAAAAAGATATTGAATAGTAAGTTGATATTGTAATAAATCGAATAAACACCATTCTGTAAAAGGTAGCACTCAACACATGATACTATGCTGATACGGGTATGGAAAACGGTAGTATCGCGATAGGCAGTTTTCAATACGCCATGCAGTAATTTCACTGTTGGATTAGGAAAAGGAAATTGATGGGCGTATAATGAGTCTCCCCAAAGCGTATAACTAGCTAGTAACTGTACATATCATACGATTACATGCCAGCTATAAAAAGACATAATTCGTTTTACAATTATCTTGGCTTCTGTATACTTAATAATGCACTCTTATCAAGCCTGTTGGTCCATGTAACATTTATAATGTAGGACATTTTGAAGGATAGACTTTCTTACTTGAGATTTGTGGTTGCATAAAGCAACGTGAGGGCATGGATCGGTAAACTTATGTTAGAAAAACAAGTGCCCCAATCCCTATGCATTTCCCTTATTATATGAACATAGTCAATGCACGTGCTTCTGTATTCGAAGCATTCTGTTTCATTGAGAATCATGTGGCTAGGAATACTCTCGTAATCATGCATTATCAATGAGGCAACTCTTTTGGGGAAATATTAGGGGTCTAACCCATAGTCTAACCCAGAGAAATTACGTCATGTGATTTTTCATGTATTTAGAAGCACTTTGACATATTAAGTATCAAAGTTTCTTTAGTTGATGCTTTCATAGCAGTGATAAAGATAAGATATGCATTGTAAAGCATCACTGCTATTTACATAATTCGTTTTCAGTTTGAAGTGTTCAGAATTAAATACAAATGTTAATTTTAATAATTTGATTAATACCAAAATCTATACTAAATGCATAGCAGTAATAAGAATTATAAATGCAATGTATGGTCAAATCTTACTTGAATTGGGATAGGGATTTGATCGAGGAGTATTTCGATAACAAATAAAAACAACAACAACAATACACTGTAAGTGAAAAATGACCCTCAATTAGCATAAATGATGACAAATAAAAAATAACATTACGAATAGCTGTTTTATGTCACATATAAAAAAAATCAAACATAAAATGATTTAAAAAATCAGTAGTATTTATGAGACCCATTATATGACTAGAACAACACGTAAATGGCGAGTGTAAAAACAAACCTTACTTGAAATGTTATCATCATCGAAGTAGGGTTATTTACAATATACTACGATGATTGTTAATAATTGACAGGTTGTAATGAAGAACAATTAAATAATATTTATAACGGATTAGAAGTCAAAAACAGTAATGACTTGTGTCACAATTAAAGATGCTTATGAATGATTTCAATTCAATGGAACTCTCCAAATATCAAAGGAAAAATCCAATATATACAATATATTATGATGACGTTTCAAGATTGGCTTGTCAGATTAACTAGGCAAGTTAAAAGTTATTGTCATACACTGGCAACATCGTCATTTCTTGGCTCATTTTTATGTTCATTGGAAGGTGATGGAGCTGAATTGAGCCTCATGGCTCCTCTCATCCTCCAACCATTTCATTAGCCAGCAAAGCAGAGCAATTCACACACTAAACACTCCACCTCAGAATCTTAAATATCAGGTTCAGCTTTCCTGACAGCTTCTGTAAAGGCGAAAATCATTGTTGAGCCAAAGTGAACAAGCACCTGTTTTTTAGTTTAAAGAGAAAAATAAAATCCCATTGTAGGATCCACGAAAAACTAATAAACTATGTATCTACCATACCTTAGCAAGAAGGTGTTTATATATCAGCTACGTAGAGACAAATTCGTAACATTGTTCCTGATGGTACCACTGGGGTTCATGGCAAACACTACATATAGTTTTATAATTAATCCATCATGTCAGTGTCACATACTAGACCAACATGAATTGTTTCTTTGACAAGGAATATATATCTATATAACAAAACAAATAATAAAAAAAATAAGCTAACAATTTCTGCAGAGGAAACAATGATAATTTATTTTATTGCTCAGAATTCTGAATGCTGTCTTGCCTTTTATACACATGAAAATTAAACTCTGTTACCAGAGACAATGTCAAAATGTTGTTGATCATTCTCTGCACCATTTGTATGCGAACCTTTGGCTCACGCTTCCAGCACAGACAGACGATTGACCTAAAAAGTACACATTCGCATTCTGCATATGTTCAGGTATTACTACTAGTTGAACAAACATGCTGCACATGTTTATCGTCATTTGATCTTATCTTTCATTTTCGATATTAGATTTTCAAGATACGGTACAGCGTTTTTCTTTTTCATTTCGTAACAGAATTACAAATACGAAATATATTTGTCTGCTTGAAGGCAATATTCAAAAGTTAATATGTTTATGGATCAAATAAGTATAAGACACAAATGCCCCCCATACAAGTTAACAAGTGAATTCGATTTAGTTGATTGGCAACTTTGAGCTTTCTTTCTATGTTTGCGGGCCACAATAATAGGATGGACGTGAATATCGAGTGGATCAAAAGTTAATACAGAAAATACACTTCTTAATTATACAAGCAAAACATTTACAAAAATACATTCACAAAAACATATTTATTTCAAAAAAACTATTAAAACATATTTATCAGATAACCATTATATTAACTACCTTATTACAAGAGTTGTATTCTTTCTTGTACAATATCAGAATTATATCGGCCCGCAGTCGGAAGGACAACAATGACAACTTTGCTTTAACAAGTTTTCCGAGAAAGGCAATAATTATACTGAATTCCAATGTTAAGAGGTAAAACACATTGGACTGCCATGATCGCAAACTAATTAATTATATTTTTAAAAAACGTATGTCATTGCTTTAAAAATAGGTAGAAAGTAGAAGAATTATACTGTAAAGAAATGATGTCCACACCCTTCTTTATCAAAGTCGCAAGTGAAAAGCTAGATTAACGAAGCGTGTTTTACATTTTAACAAGATTCATAAATTCAAGCCATAATAATAACGATTATTGCATATTTTTTTCCATTTATAACTTTCATTGATGCCCTTTGCTTCTCCTAAAACGGTTTGACATTGTTTTTTAGAGATCTAGGTGAGTTTCTTAGTCACGGGACAGAAGCAACATTCATGAATAATGTAATTGTCGTGATGTGATTTTAAACATTTCCGGGAATGTTGAACCTTGCGGACCGGTTGAGCGCTGAAGCTGACTACCTCAGATCAATAATCGAGGCATTCGGAACACCTCGGTCATTTTCTATCGCAAACAACCTCGGATGTCTGCCGGTTCATCAGTAGAAGTAGAATTTTGAATTGAATTATTAATAAAATTCAAACATAATTAATATTTCCAAGAGTTTAATCATTAAGTTAAGCAGCTAAATTGAAATACAACGTGATCTACTTGCAGCGTAGTTAGTGTACAGATTTCTGACATTGTAAACCGTCTATTTACATCCGAGGTTGTTTTCGATAGAAAAAGGCCGGGGAGTTCCGAATGTAATCGATGATTTTTTTCTCGATTTAACCAAACGCGAACAGCAGTATTGCCTCTTAGTTAAATGCGCCGGTTCAAATTCAAATAAAAACAATCTTTCCAACTGTCGTTTCTGTGCTGGTTTGTTTACAACTTTAAAATTTAGTGTTGCCTTCAACAGATATTTTAAAGGAAAGGTTCGATTGTAAAAGAATCCAACCCTTTATCCTCAATATGCGCATTAAACCCATTGACAGTTAATTTAAATTTGCAAGGAAGGTATACTCATCACACCAATAAACAACGAAATAACCTGTTTATGATAAACATACCAACGTCCACCTGCTTCAAAACGAAGGTTCGCGTTATTTCCATTATAGTTCTCAATTAAGAAAGCATAAATTCAGAAGCGCGATTGGCTTTATATGAACTGCAGTTAAGAGAAACGCGCACTACGCGAGAGGTGGGGAAACATGCGTCATGTGGCAGGACGATTATCATTAAAAAATAATAAGAACAATATTTTACATATTCGCTCGGCCGATTATCGGATATTACCTTGCCATGTTGCGCATCTACTCCTTTTCGCCGCGTAAAGGCGAACACACAAAATGGCTGAAATCATAGAATGAGATGAAGCCGATTAATTATTTAAGTCTACCGGTAAAACAAAAACACTGTTTTATGATAAACTTGAATAACAAAGGGATTAACTTAAACTGAAACGAAATTTTGATTCACCGTTGACGGCAGAAAGTTTATAAAAACATCAAGGTCCATATTACAGAAGCATCATAAGAATTGCTAAACATATTCTAACTTAAGTATAAAATTTGGAATTGCTATATTTCTTTAAAAAACTAGTTCTTTAAAATGGATTTTTCATTTTTAAAAACTTAAGTGTCCATATTTTAATTGCAGAATATACAATTAGCATAACACTTTCTTCAAATGAAATAACTCAGTTTAAGGAAATTGTTGAATTTAAGGACAAGGTAAAATTTTAACTTAAGATGCTTCTGTAATATGGCCCCAAGTTTTTGACAAATTTATTTTTTTAATTTTAAATTTAAAGTGTTGCATACATTTTAAATTAAATGCTATAATATGATAATGTACTTTTTAACCTACAATAAAACAAATAAGAAGTGACGCGATGTTGGTATGGGGTGTGCCAGATTGAATATTCCAGCATGGATATATTCACTGGAAATCCCTATCCTGCCAATATATAATTTTACAATAAAACAATGGAACTCTCGGGACGAGTCCAATTGCCTTATACTCAAGCAATATTATTTTTTCAAAGCATATTTAACATCAAACAATAGACGCAAATCTACAAAGCAACAAATGTTTAACAAATATTAAACAATCATCAGTGATGAGCACATGAAAGTAACCACAGTTTAGTTACAATTTGAAAGTTGTTTTTCAAATATATATTTTAACTAGTTTTTGTAGATTTACTGCTACTTGATTTTATCGTGTTCTCGTTGTTTTAATTCGCAAATAAATTTGATGAAATAATAAAATAGATGAACGCTGTTTTGACAAGAGCTTTGTCGAACAAAAAATGAGCTTACTTTATTGCTAAGCAACGAACTTGTGATGTTTTACAACGAATCGTAAATGTTTGCGTCATTCAATATACAACAATTGACTCATATATTGACCTCATAAAGTGATATTTACCGATGAGATCAGTATAAACATTAACGGACAAATATTGTTTTTAAATGACATATTAATTATGTCAATAAATATCATTTAAACGAACTGATGCTTACTTTAATCCTGCTTCCTTTCGTCTTGTATATAATATCATGAGATGGGTATGACATTACACAACTTAGTTACTGGCGAATTTGTTTACGAAAACATACCTTTTTGACGGCGAATATTATTTTTTACCAGTGTACATTACGTTCTTTGGTTCAACTTGACACCCTTCTGACTAATAAAAAGGGCGGAAATATACCAAGTATAAATTACAATGAGATATTACTTTTTTATCACTTAGTTCGAAGTATTCATTCCTAAAATAATAAACTAATACATGACGGTTGAATGTATTGGTTATGAAAATGTCTGAAATAGATCCTGAGTTGCACTCTTAATTTTAGAGGGTATTTAAAGGAGCATGTACTATACGTGTCCTTGGTATTTTGACAACATGCGTACTTCTTGACAGGCACAACCACGACAAGTTAAAAAAGGCAAACCTGCTAATATGAAGTGACAGTGTTCGAAACAAAAACAACATTCGCTCGGAATCGCCTCGAATACTATTAACTGTCATTCACTGTCACATGTACATTGCCCGATAGGGAATGAGTATTATTTTTTGTTTTAAGGTGTCACCTTATTAACAAAAAAAATGTGTTTTGTATTATTTTGTATAGTATTGTGTTGCAGAATGATTGATTATATTTCATAAAATAAACAGTCATATGACAATACTAACTAACGAATACTTTTCATACATTACTTTCAGTTTCGATGCGAAAACAATGCTTTCCAAAGACAAAATACAAAGTGTTGTTTGTAATTGGAAAACCATTTTGTTTTGCAGGTTAAAAAATCTTAAATAACTTCTTCAAAGGAGTAGTTGTATTTCATACGTTTTCTCTGCAAGAACAGACACGATGTCATTGTATGTTACTTACGAAATGGTAAATATTTGTTGCAGTTGCAGAGGAGATCACTCGAAGAAAATCTAAAACAAAGTTAAAAAAAATTCATGTCCGCTGGACACATAGTTGGCATAATAACGGTTCACAAATGCTGAAAAACTCCTTGATTTGTTTTGACAAATAGCATTTCAACTTAGTGGGTGTATCAGCAAATTCTTGCCTTTGGCCAGTATTACAATATCCTTGATTGTTTTCTTTTTTTAAATTTAGAGATTTTACTTATGTTGATACGTAGTATTATAAGCATTTCATAATGTCGGTTTAAATAGAACACCATTATATTTGCCTTGATCCCCGTTAAAAAGACAATTATCTTTTATTGCCATGGATGGATAGGCACTTATCACGTCGTTTAGATTTCTATTCATTCATAGTCACTCTGATTCTACAATATCATTATTTTTCTTACACTTTTGCACTTACACATACCAGTGAGATGTCACAAATTATATAATACTAAGCATTAAAGTAAGAATAAATATGTCTTGTCATGATGATGCATCCATGTTTTATGTGTTTACAATGCACTCCATGTTGTTTTTGTTTACAACGAAGTTGCAGAAGGACCAACCACAGAGTTATGGATTGCGAAATGTCCGCTACTGCACGTTTAGTTGTTTTTGACAAGTTTACAACAAACTGTTACCGTGTATGCAATACAGTATAGGTCAACGTAGAAACCTTACCCTTGAAGATTACGTATTGTCGAGCAAATCTTTGAACAGAGTTTCCATCCCAAACACTACGTAAATGTATAAAAAGAGCTGTCCATTAGCAACCAAGTCAGTTGCGCATCAATCTCAAACGTGAACGAGCTTTTTATTATAAAGATAAAGCAATGGATTCCTTTGATGTCATTAAATGTCTCGACGATTGTATGTCTAATGCTAAGGAAAGTGTTAGTTATCTTATAGACAAAATAGAGCATTTGCAGATCACAACCCACATGACCTATTTTCAAGAAGCTTATAATAATTTGTGCGTTCGAGTTGGCAACAATAGAACTGAGCGGGCCAACAATTTACGAGAGTATTACTCGTCAAAGAGGTATTGTTTTCAGAGGAATGATCAAAACAGCGTAAAGAAAACTGAGAAATGTTCACAGACAAAGCAACGACAAGACAGTTTATTGCTAGTACGTTCCGCATATGATATTCAGAAACTCGACAAAGACTTCGAAGTCAAACCACAACAATGTGCTGACAAAACCGAGAAAAACCAGTGCAACATAGACTTCCAAATCGACCGTGTTGGGTGCAAAGACAACATAGACGAAAGTGTCTGCAATCAAGAGTCGCCGAAAGTTCGTTCGATGACAGAAGCACTTAGATCTTTAAAGAAATGGTTTTCCGGCAAAAAAATCATGAAAAGGAAAAAAAGCGCCCCAGCTCAAGAACAAAAAGCTTCCAAGACAAAACCGAGTTTGGATCCTCATTTGTATTTAGACTTTAACCACAGACTTAGTGGATACGAACCGACAAGCTTGCCAGGAATTATGCCTTTACAATTGGACACCAACCCATCCGTGTTTTTGGTGAAAAAGTAACTAAAAATTGTTTGTAGCAAACAAATCAGAATGTTTGCCTGTGTCTTTGACCATTCATTTATTTGTATTTCTTGTAGTTTGACATTAATCGTTAAATGTTCGTCTAAAAGTGGGTTGCACCTGTAGCTGTCATTGTTTTAATAACATGTTTTATTTGAAAATGTATAGTATGACCATTTAGATTGTATGCTTGTCTTCATTGCATTATATTGGCTGAAGTATAATGAGATAATTATCGACTACATACATATAGAGCGATATGAATAAATATGAAAATAAACAGGGTCTTTTTCTTACTTGTATTCATTTCGATTAAGGGAGTGGGTCCAGAAAAGATGAAGAATGTTATAGAGTAAAGAGGTCACCTCGTAAAGATATAAGGATTCGAACCCGACAATTTTGTACCTCACTCTGATATCAAGAGAAGTGATTTGGAATTGCAGTAACTTGTATCTTACTCTACTAAATACAATGAAAATCTCTTAAAGCTGCCCTCTCACAGATATACCATTGTTTACAACTTTTTTTAATTTTTTTGTCTTGGAAAGGGCCAAATTTTGCGTAAAAAAGCACATTAAAGAATTTTCAGGTCACTGTGCGCCCCTTAAAACCAAAAGAAGTCAAAATATGATTCAGTAGTTCCCTTGCCTAGCGCTCGGGATTTAAAGGGTGAAAATAGTTTCCTAGTTTTGAAACCCAGGTATGTTGTATCTCGTGTATAAGGAATTTACACCAAGCACATAAAAAATCAGGTAACTGCGTGTATAGCTAGGGTATAATGCACCTGAAGGGAACAGCAGTCACGTCTATTGCATGGTACTTATGATGTTTAAACACAGTATTAGAGCTGGGCCAAGCCATAATGCAGCCTATAGGGGAGGGCAGACCATGATACTCATATTAAAACCAAACAGCCCCAGAACTCCAAAACATTGAGAAAGAGAACATTGATAAAGCTTGCTCGTTCGTCAGTTAAGTTGGCGTGGATAGTTTAAAATTGTAAGTTGGTTGACAATTATGATTTTGAAAACATTTTACTGTTGCCCTTTCCCTAGTGTGACTGGGCTAAACCAATTTTACAAAATGTTATTTTTTCAAAGTCGTGATCATGGCCTATTCCCGTCAGTCCATACGCTAAATTTAATCGCCAAGCATAGTTTTCGCATGCTTCTGTAACCATGATAGCGTCCAGAATGCACGATCGAGTTTACAACAAAGTCAATCAGAGAACGACCGTCTCTGTACTCTTTTCGCGTTATTGTCAACGAGCTCAGTGATCTGTGAAAATGACGTTAACTTATTTGAATTCCATGAGTTGCTAACTGTGTTATTATCACAAAGCGGCAAAGTCGTGGCCATACGTTAATAAGTTGCGGCCACAAGTTACTTAGCTGTGGCCACGATTTTATAAGTAGTGACCACGATTCAATAAGTAGTGGCCACAAATTACTAAGTTGTGGCCACAAGTAACTAATATTTGGCCACAAGTTACTAGGTTTCGGGTGTCACCTCTGTGCCACCGTATCATTTATTCTAATGATGCAAGTATCATTGAACGAACTTGGAGGAAAAACGCAGTAAACATATATTGAAACAATAAACAAGAGGGTCAGGATGGTCCTATAAAGCTCACCTGATTGTACAAAGGGTTCGAAAGTTATTAGTCAAACAACATACCTGTATGCCGTATACTATAATACGTCCCGTTTTTTTTAAACGGGCTAATAATATATGAAATATTCTCCAATATTTAAAGATGCACTCTAACTCTCAATTAAGATTTACTACAATTTATAATATTGTTTTAATATTCCCAAAAGGATGAATAAATGTCGAAAACAATGGTTCTTATGAAGAATACCGAGTTGAATTTGAAAGAAATGAGCATAAAACACGGTATTTCTAGCCTATAAAACTATATTAAACCACAGTAAATCTTTTAGAATTCATCAAATAATTTAATATTTTTTGCGCGTTCTGCTATTAAATACACGGTTACAATCTTTGTGTTAGTAATTGATATTTTCCATTAATGCATTATTTAGTAAGTAGTTGAAGGTTTATCAGTCAAATTTTATGTTTGTTATACATGTGTATGTATTAATTTTGAATAAGAGTGTCACTTTAAGTTGGAGTTATATAAGTTGTAACAAAAGAACAAATTGTTACTGTGAATATGTTCATGAAGTTTGTACCACAATGGGGTGAACAAAGTGTTATATGGTCACCTAAGGATTATTTTGAAATCGGGTCACTGCTTTTTGAAGAGAATATTTTATATATAGACATATAGCTATGTTTTTTTTATGAATCACCGTGTTTTTTATGAATCTACATGGGGTGAAGGAATTTAACAAAAGGTCACAATTTTAAAGGGCCCATATTCATGCTTAGTGGAAGGTAGCCCCGCCCCATGCCCGCCACGTTTTTTTACGAATCAACATGGGGTATAGAAATTTGATAGAGGGTCACATAAGCAACATTTTTCTTAAATTATTTTTAAATCGGAACAGCGGATTCTGAGGAGAAGATTTCCAAAGTTTTATATCAGGACATATAAAGTGAAAATAAGCCACGACCCCTGACGGCCATGCTCTTTTACGAATCTAAATGGAGTGAAGACATTTGATAAGAGGGTCACCTAAGGGCACATTTCTGTAAAATTATTTTAAAATTTAGACATATAAAGTAAAAAGTACATGGCGGCCATGTTTTCTTTTTATGAATCGACAAAGGGTAAAGGAATTTGATACAGGGCGACCAGGAACATTTCCGTGAAATTTTGTTAAATTCAGGCTAGCGGTTTCTAAGAAAAAGATTTTCAAAGTTTTTACTTTTGGCAGCTTTGGCAACCAGAGTTATGCATGGAACCACTTTTATTGAAAGAATGTGGGTAGAGACTACCCAAGAGTCATTCAAGTCATGTTTGATTGAAATTGTCCCAGTGGTTTAGTAGTGGAAAAAAATGTTTAAAGGATAAACTTGACGACGGACGGACGACGACAGACGACGGACAATCACCTATCACATTAGCTCACTCTGACCCGTACTCAGGTGAGCCTAACTATATAAATGCTGTGTATTATTTTTCGAGCTGTTATAACCAAATGAATACACACATACGAACAGTCTTTTATATATGAGACAGAAGCGTGAGCCAAAAAATGTCAGCAAAAAATGGTCTTAAAGATACACCAAGAAAACTATTCGCGGACTGCAATGCTCACCTCTAACGAAAAAGGTATTCAGAGGGTCAATTCCAGGGGTGAATGCAAAATGGTTTTAAGTGACATTAAATCAAGAAGAAGATAGAACCTTTTCGCTTTCACCTCTCAAATTGAAGCTTGTCAATCTTTATCATTGCTTGAGACGAAGATCACCACTTGTGTAACTTAAAACAAAAGTGTTATTAAGGTTGTCAATTAATGTCGTCGTAATGAGTTGAGATCAAGATGAATTTCAATCTTTTACAAATACTAGAAGATTGTATAATGTATAATACATGTAGTACCATAATACATTCGATTTCAATAAGTATTTAAAATGTCAAAAAGTCTTTTGGAGAAATCATTTTAACTTTACGTAGCTTTTTGAGAATATCGCCAGATAATTCCGGATAAGTAATAACCTTGACAATCAAGCCTGTTCTTGTATTTACAAGCATGACAGCAATGGACAAAAGTATAGGATATTTTTGATGATGTTTCTTTGATAACGCATGTTATATACTAATTACTCTGCTAGTGACTGAAGGTGTTTATGGGATTTAACAGTCCTCACTCTTGTGTGGTAACAAGCCAGTGAGGGTGTATAAAACCTACCTAGTCAGTTACTGGGTAATCTATATACCTCAACGACTCTAACCCTTTATATTACAAAGCCATCTTACTCTATATCCTCCTTACACAACCTTTTCAGCATAAATGAATAAGCAGTGGTTGACTGTAAAAATGTTAATTCTGATTAAAGAACGATTTATAAACATCCAATAGATCATGATGCCCTGACGGCTCTACTACTCTTGGGTATCGCTCAGTTTTGTTTTATTTCGCGTTCGTAGATAGTGGAGCAAGAAAGTTATTGAAGGAAAACGTTCCAAGAATCAAATTTTACAGATTTAGAAAGTGAAAACTTGGGACATTAATGCTCAAAACGATCAAACGAAATAAGTTCCAAATTACATTGAAGTTCATTTACTTTTAATAGTCAAAGAAATGAAAGCGATTTTGGGCATATAATTGACAATTTAGGTATAACATATAGTGTTTTTTCCAGGATTGACAGAGGGTATGGTTATTAGTGTACTAAGTTTTATTTGATCATTTTGTGCGGTGTTTGATTAACGACTCGGCCAATATCAACAACACCAATACTACCACAACACCCTAAGTGTGTTTTCAGGTTAGATAAATTAGTTTCACAAATCCTAACTTCATCTCATAAGCAATTCTGTTGCTCAAATTGCTAGAATGGCAAAACGTAGGATATACATCTGAATAACATATAGTGTCTATGCTGTCAGTTTGCTAGGCAGCGTGATAAATCACTAAATGGAAGAGTTAGAATTTAGTTTTCACTAATCTAATTAGAATGAAAATTACAACTACTTAATAAAAGTAGGCTAGCTCAGAAGCCTTGGGATGAATTTTCAAAATCTTTTTTGGTAGATAAATTTAAAGAAACTAACAATAATTGTACAATTAAAAATGACGATATACAAGGAAATTGTCTAGGTTATGCATTCATATGAAAACAAATGCTGAAAAGAAGATAAGATTTAATACAAACGTTGTCAACAATTGGGACGTTTTCAGTAAGTTGAATTATTTCACTAAGATGTTTTAAATAATGGACCCTGAGTACTAGTTTCCAATTTGAGCGGCTCTTAGAAGCTCAAGGTACTCAATGTGGGGGCAACAGCGTCACTGAATGTGACAAAGACCCAAAACCTAAAAGTGACACTCTGATTCAAAATCAATACAAACACATGTATAACAAACATAAATTTTGAGTGATAAACCTTTACCTACTTACTAAATGATGCATTTATGGAAATATTAATTACTGATAACAAGATTGTAACCGTAAATTTAAACTAAACACACGACAATATTAAATGATTGGTAAATGCTAAAAGATTAACTATGATCTACTATCATCTCATGAGGTAAAAATATCTTGTTTTCTGCACCTTTCTTTCAAATTAAACTCGGTTCCTTCATAAGACTCATTGTTTTTGACATTTATGCATCCTTTTTGGTAATTTTAAACAATTGTATTAATTATGGTTTGGGAGTAAGAGTGCATCTTTAAGGTGATCCCGCACTTGAATACCAAATTCTACAACGGAAAATATGCCACCATGAGCGAGTACAGTTAGAGTTCAGCTATATAAACGCTTTTAAGGGGAATGGAGGTTGAAATACGAAAATAAAACTTAAATTCAAAGATAATTTACAACCTTACTCTCTATACCCCGTGATATCGGGTCATAGAATTTGCATGGTGTCAGTGGTTACTGTAAGAGGAATAAGTTTGGGAGAAAGATTGTGAGACGAAAGATTGTGAGAAAGGAGAGGTAAAATCCGGTCTCAATTTTAATCCCAGTTATTGTTTTTGAATCAGTCTTAATTGGACTTGATTTTTTGATTTGTCAACAACCGTATACGCAGACAATCTAATTTTGTGGACGCAGTTAAATTTGGTACATTACAATTGTAAGCACAGATACCAAAGCACAAGTCCAAATATGTCACCCTTACTATTGGTTTTCAAAGGTTATCATGTTGCACATTCGGAACTCCTCGGCCATTTTTTCAAAAACAACCTCGGATGTATATGGACGGTTTACATACTTAAAAAGTGGTACGTTTAAGTCCGCTGCAAATAGATCGCGTAGTAATCTTATTTAGTAGTTAACATTTATGACTTAACTCTTGGGAATCGTAATTATGTTTGCAATAATACACTTCACTGGCAATCAATTTAAACTGAGAGCAATGAATACAACTCTTAAACACTACATTTAATTAATGCTTTTATTCAAAAAAATACGGACTACTTCAACAGATGTACCGGCATACATCCGAGGTTGTTTTTGAAAAAAATGGCCGAGGAGTTCCGAATGCATGTTGCACTGTAATGCCAGGGAGCTTACTCCAATACTTATATGAAAAACTACATAAACAAGCTCAGTAGCAAAAGGTTTAAACATAAACCCGGTTTAACGGCACTGGGTAAACGCCAAAGACATAGAACACAAAAACAAAAGTCACAAACAAGAAACATGGAAGAACAGCACAAAACTCCACAACAAAACAGTGCATACAAACTATTTAAAAATAACTAGGTATGTTTATTAAGGATTGTTAGGTACCGCCTTGGAACGGTCAGTAAAATGTTAACTGGGGGTTTAAACCAGTTTACGTGCACAAACCTCACACTTATCCCAACAATCCTTGTAAAAAGCGTAAAAGGTAAATCTTATCAAAGGATGCATTAACTTGAGGAAACTTAATAATAAAACAAATTATAATAAACTTTTAGGTAACCCCCAAGTACTTTAATAATCAGAGATACCAACTCTATCTGCAGACGGCGGAATACAATTCAGAGCACCTATCACAAAATTAATCATGCTTAAAATTGTATGCATATCATTTAAGGGAAAATGTAATTTAATAACAATATATTTGCAATTGCCGTTTTCATGGCACTTTCTGAAAACAATGTTTTTTTTAATCGTAACTTAACTCATTTTTGAAGTAGAAGAACTTCGTTAAAGATTTAAAAAAGGCGACAAAGCAAGGCAAAACAAGAAGCTAAGGTTAGGAAAATACAATACATGTTTTCAATAAAGAGACCTTCTAGAGACTTGTTTAGACAGTCATTTTCTGCTTACAAAATAAAGCAAACAAGTTACATCATTACCCTAAACTCACGCATGGAATTATACTGATAACACCACAAATAGAACGTAGCAAATTAATGAATGGTAACGAAAGAAAACATTAACTCAAAATCAACGTGCTTTAACTATGTTCTGGAATCGTTGGCTACCATGGTACTTTATTTCGTTTACATTTCATTAGTACAGTTGGAAAATTAGCTGAAAAAATTTCGCTTTAAGAGTAGTAATTTTTCTTCTAATGTAAACACATGTTACAAATATCATAATATGCTTTAACTTAGAAGATTATTTATGAAATCATATAGGGGTTGTCCACAACACATGGAATATAACATGACATTATTTCATTGGCTTCAGTTCATTCCCAAAAGGCCCCATTTGTCACCAATGGAACTAGTTTTTTAACTATTCATGGTTACAAAGCGGTATTAAAAAGAGCAGAGAAAATGTGTTCCCGGGTATTCAACGATGATGTGTCGGGCACCTAGACGTTTATTGGCATATTTACTTACTTTGGCGATACATTAAGTCAGAGAAAAAATCGTTATAGTCCTTGAGTCCAAAAGCGTTTGATCACATTTGAGAGTTATTCATTTAATTATATTTTAAGTACTAGTGTTATAACTATAATCACTGAAAACATCAACAAAAACTGTTCTGGGTTTTTGTTTTCAAATTAATTTTTAAATAAACGTCTATACACCACATACAAGTAAAAAAACATTCTCAAATAAAAGATAAAAGCTACTTTATGAAATAGAAAAATCTACTTACTTACTCTCTATACAAGTTACACAGCTGTGGAGTATGATAAATTAAAGAAGAGTACAAACAATTAATTATTTAAAAATCCCATATTTTCTGAGTTTCAAATTACTGATAAACTAGAAAAGGTACGGTACTTCTAAATTCCAAACCATTACTCAAATCATTCCAAATTTTCAACTGTTACTCACCAAAAAACACATGTGCGTTATAAAATATTATTGTTAAAATGTTATAAAAACAGAAAAAAAAGATACCAAAAGAATCACAAAAGTTTTATCTATGCGTATGAAATAAGTTAAAATAAATTATTCCATGATTTTATATTACAAGCATTTTGAAGCAGATAACAGAGTGTGAAAATAATAGTATCTAAGACAAGCTCATACTTATTCTAGTATTTAGTATATAGAGTTTATTTCAAAATACAATAGGCAATACGCCCATGCGTACACAATCAATAAAATACGTTAATGTTTATAACACAGTCAAAGGTCACTCAATCTTCCAACCATACAGTTACAAATTGGTTTAACAATCACAGTTCCATATCTATAACAACATTAACACAGCTAGAGGATTAACTTAATATTATCCGTAATAACTCTAGTAGGCATTTCTCAACTCGAAAGCTTTGAATACAAACATAGATAATTTTCTATTTATATAAATATTTTGAGAGGTGAATAATTCTATAAATTTAATCATATTAGGTCGTGCATAATATTATTTATCTATGCAAGCTTTTCTTATGTGAGTATACAATTTACATTCAAGAACAAAATGATATTCATCTTCCAGTAAATCACATAAATGACATTTTCTTTCCGAATAAAGTATAGCCGCTGGTTTATGCCATTTACCAGCCTCTACCTGTAATCTGTTTGCAGACATCCTTATAAGAGGGATACATCTACATAGGGATACATGTTTGCAGTTGTCAATGGGGAAGTGTATACGGATAAATTTTAGTTATGAAAAAAATGTTAATGATATCAACTCTTATTCAACTTTACTTAAATTTTGCCATCAATAACCGTTTTGATGCGTGTAAAAATTCCAAAACGTCATATAAAACGAATAAGCCTAAATTTAAAAACAGGAAATTAAAAAAAGTTATTCTCTGTGTTTTTGTATTGACTGGTCGCCGGTCATACGAGTTTGTTATTTCAGAAATTTACTTTCTGTGAAAACGATTTATATACACGCTGTGGTAGTAAATAAGCATGTGAGAATTTACGGGCATATTGTGAATAATAGCTTAAATTATGCATTTGATAACAAATATAAGTGCCTTATCACGACATTAATTGACTATATTAAATTTAAGTGATATAAAATGGAAGTACAAAGCTTAATTCACACGATTTTACTAACAAATATAAGTCGCAATAACGAAATTAACACAATTTAAATTTAACTGATATAAAATGAAAGTTCAAAGCGTAATTCACACGATTTAAAACAGACATTAATGAATAAAAGTAGGCCGAAAAGGATCAGGCCGAAATGATATCTCGGCCGAATCGACCCGACACCAATATTTTTATCGGTGATAATGCAAGGTACTAGTCTAAATAATTTAACCATGCCGGAGACGACCGATTATCTACGATCTAGAAAGTTGATTAAACCGTCATAGTTCGGCTATGTCCGTGTTTATTCGGAATGTTAACAATTGTATATATTGTCACACTTTATTGAGCCAATTGGGTATCGATATTTTTCACGTGACACAACGATTCAGCATCCTCCTTCACCTTTTTGCGGGGAAAGAAAACGCGAAAACTCACTATGGTAAGAGATGCTTTAGGACATTTTCACAAAGGGCAAACTTTGTTTTCTCCATACAATGGCATGCACTGTACCACTATGGCTCTGGTTGCATTATTGGCTGTTTTTAGTTACGAACACAACCACATGTCCTCATTAACGGCTGTCGATGTAGACTGTATACTGAATGAGGGGAATGTTTCATGAACATCAATAGATATATATTAATATTCAATAAAACCCATTCAGCCGCGTCTTTGATGCCTGACATCAACATTCGTCTTGTAGTATATATAGTGTTATTTCCCGGGTAAACCGGTGCAAATTTTAGCATCAGCTATCGTTGATCATCTGCCTAAGATTTTATGTTAGCCTACTAAATATTGTATGTGACAAGCTTTCCTACCTGAATCATTGACTCATGTGCACTAAGGAAGCCACATAATTAACGTGCAGTTATGTTACAGAGCACGCTTTACAGCGTGAGTAAAAGCCTAAAAACGCACAAGACGAATGCTGATGTAAGGAATTACAGACGCTGTTGAATAGGTTTTATCATTTGAAGAACAGATAGCAGTAGCCGATAGTTATTATATTCTTCTTTCAATGCAACACACCAAATATCTTAGCTTGAAATATGTTCACAAAACTAAACACATGATCTTAATGTCATTGCTGTATTTTCGAAAATAAAAAGAAGGTCAAAAGGTCACCTGTCAATGTTGAAATTGATACTTTTTGCAAAACTGTATTTATGGTCCAAATGTCAGTGCAGTAGCTTAGAAATAGGTCAAAATGTGGCAATTAAGGTCATCCAAGCACACATTGTTTTTTTTTTCTTTTCAAAACTGAACACCTGGTTCTTTTGTTTTTAAATTTCATTCCTGTAACTAAATAAAGGTATGTCGAAATGTCACAGTCAGTGTCAGTCAGGTACAATATTGTTATATGAAGTCAAAACTGTAAACATGGTCAAAATGACATTGCTTTAGCTTCAAAGTAAGGAACCAGGTCAACAGTTCACAATCAATGTCACTCAAGGACAACAGTGATATTTGTTTTAAAACTGTTTACATAGTCTAAATATCATTTCTAAAGCTACAAAAATAAGAAAGTAGGTCAAAAGTCACAAAGAGTAAAAAAACAATGGCTAATATTAAGATTCAAAACAGGTTTAACATTTGTGTTTCTATCTATTAGGTCTTACTACAAAATAAGTAAATTTTGTATAGATTTTGAGTGTACGACTTAATAGTAAATCTCCTACCAACACCTTGTCTACTGCGTGAACCTGAAGCTGTGCCTCTACAGTATTTACTTCTTGTACTGCTCATTACAAACGATATGTTCTCCGCGCACTGATAGTCGCAAAAACTGTCTATCATTTCAACAATTCGTTTCATTTTAAAAACTGATTTTTTTCAGAGCGAATGACATACTTTGTATTCAAATGTTTTAACAGTTTATCAATAATTGTTTTTATGAAGCCAACTGTTCATTGCAAATATCTGATATGTTGGCGTGGTCAATTTCAATGCAAAATGCGTTGAATATCTCAAACGCAGCACCGAATATTTGTTTTTAACTCAAATGTATCAATTAAGCATCATTTCCATTTCTTTATTACACATACACGTGTTCATGGTTAAAAATAATCATTACATTCATATATGTTTACGATCCATATTCATATATTTTCATTCATGGCATTTCCGACCGATACTGGGCCAACATTAATCCGCTATTGTTTTCTGATTAATAACAGATCATCCCTATGTTATTTTATTGGCGCCAGATCACACTTCTTTATAATTAGAGAACATACTATATACTAATAATATTCAGCCATTACACATTTATTGAATATATATATATATATATATATATATATATATATATATATATATATATATATATATATATATATATTCAATAAATTATATATTATAATTATTCAATTATTATATTTATATCGGTCAGACACCGGGTAACATCGAACCGATTAGCCGATAACCCGACAAGATACCGATTTCTTTCCGATATAACCATGCTCACTGGGTATGTACAGAGGTTTGCTTAGTATGTATTCGTATACACAATTTAAAGGGAGTCATTAACACATTTTATGTCAGCAATAATTTCTTGCAAACTTTGTCAAAATTGAGTTCTTGGACTAATTTTCAAAAGAAAAGATACGAATCAAGAACTGATAACTATCCATTTGAGCAGATTCTCGTTAATCCAAGCTTTATACCTGTCCATTTTCAATAGTGGAACAAGGACATAGCCAAGTTGTCAAAAATTCAAACTGTTATCAACGATCGTATCTTGAGATCACTTTTATCAAACCGGTACATTCAAATTGTTTTGAAACAAATGATTGTTTAAATAATGACGTTATTTACAGCTAGTTTGAATTTACAAATATCAATTTCACCAATTGCACTGTTTGTCGCAAACGGACTGACAAACGTTCTTTAATTACATAAATTTTGACCTTATTCTCTAGTTCATACATAGACCTAACATATAAGGTGGTTTTATTGAATAAAGTCAATGTCTTTTCGGCAGAATATAATACAACCGCGTAACCCGGTATTTCACATCGAAAAAACAAACTTTCAAACTTTTGAAAAACACCCTTGCAGCTTAATGTAACAATTGTAACCGCATAACTTTGATCTGATTCGACCTGAAAATTCGATTTTTCGGTGTAACCGTTGTAACCGGTTGTAACCAATGTAACCGTTTATTTTAGATAGAAGAAAATATCTTTTTCAAAATTTTGGAAAACACTTTTTAACTCACTGTCACTATTGTAACCGCATAACTCTGATTAGATGGCGGCCTGATAACTCGATCTTTCGGTTGGATTTTTTATGTAACTGATGTAACCAGTTGTTACCAATGTTACCACGTAACCTGATAGTTGACATATATAAACCCTTTTGAAAATAAACCTGCTGTAACTCATTGAACCTTTTGCTACCAAATAACTATGATTAGATGGCGGCCTGAAAACTCGAGATTTGTTTCGATATAACCGATGTCACTCCTGTAACCGCGTTAACCGATATTTGACAAAAAAAGAGTAAAAACTCTTATTACTTATGGTATATATTGTTAACGTACAAATTTGATCTCGCGGCGACCTGATAAGTCGATTTAATAGTTGAAACTTTGAAGAAAATCTATGAAACCGATATAACCGATTGTAACCAGCTTAACCCGAAATTTAAGATAGAAAAAACAACACTTTTTTCAAACTTTTGAAAAACAATCATGTAACTAATTAAGACTTATGTGATTGTATAACTTTAATTAGATGTCGGCATTAAAAGTCGACTTTTAATCTTGAACTTGTACCCAATGTAAGCGGTTGTAACCATTGTAACCGCATAATCCTATATTAAAACTGCACTCATACAGATTCAATATTTATTCAACTTTTTTTTTATTTTTGTCTTGGAAAGAGCAAATTTTTGCGTAAATATCTGCAAACCAATGATAAAATAATGCTGACAAAAGATCAAATCGCAGATGTTCATATTTCCGTTCGAAAAATAATGTTTTATGGCTTAAACCCTTACTAACGGTTTATTAAAAATGCATTAAACATCAATTTTTGAACTTGAATATAAAAATCTGCGATCTAATTTTTTTTGTCAGCAGTCTAATATAACTGGTTTCCATGGATTTTCGCAAATATTGCCTCGTTCCAAGACAAAAAAATGAAAAAGTTTTCAAAACGTTCAATCTGTGAGAGTGCAGCTTTAAAGATAGAAAAGAACACTTTTCAAACGTTTGCTAAACCCTGCTGTAACTCATTTTTGCTATTGTAACCGTATAACTCTGATCTGATGACAAACTGAAAGCTCGAGTTTTGAATTTGAAAATTGTCGATAAAACCGTTTTGAAAGTCTACCACACTTTACATAACAAATGCGCTTTACAATAAACCAGTGTAACCGATGTAACTATGGTCCCATAGGCGTTATATTTTCAGAGCTATCATTTATCTCATTTTGTATTTCACAATTCATATATTAATATATCCGATAAGGCTCAATGGCCCTCGTTGTCACTTTGCAAATTATTCGGAGCTCGTTAGTCTTGAGGTTCTCGTATTTCAGCAAGTGTCATGTTGTGAACCAATTAAGACATAGCCAAATATTGTATGCCGGATTAACATGCAAGAATAAAACGTTTATAAACTAATTTCGAAAATAGTGGAATAGCACCTTTCAAATACTCTACCCCACCCAATATATCGCATTGCATGCCCCGAAAAATTGCGCACGTTTTATTGAAATTTAATGTCATGTGATACGGTGAAAAAGTCCTAGCATACAATGCGATATTTTTGGCGCTTTTTGACTCGGGAATTTGTGGTGACGTAAATATTACCCTATTTATAAAGGCTAATATTTATATGTACCCAAGTCATATGGTTTATTCTATTTGATCATTAAAGTCAAATGAGATTAAGAAATGCATTGAAATTATTCAATATTTATTTTCCGCCTTTAAACTCCAACTCCGTACACATTGACAGCAAACATCATATGTTTATAATGACAAAGCATGACCATGTAAAAGATCTAAACAATAAAACGAATTCATAGGATATTATTTTGAGTTTTGGTGAAATAACGAAATTGAAGTAATATTGTTCACGGATGGTGCTGCCAGAGATGATAAATAACATGTAATAATAACAGTTCAAATTATCTTTAATCATGAGTGAAGACAATGTTGATTTGCACCGAAATGCAAAGGTGTTCTGTTTCTTTCATGATAATTTTCATAAAATATCAACTTAATTGGCGTTAATTGGAAGATTCTTTGAAAAATGTAGCGTCCTGACGTAAATTGGGTAATGTCGTTTAAAATCGAATAGTGAAAAAACAACGTGTTAGTCAGCCAAAATTATAAATGAAAACGTATTTTGACTGTTTTGATTGTAAACCATTGTTCATTAAATATTTATATAACAGTATCAGCAACGGCTTCTATTGTTACTGTAGCAGGACCCTGTTTCCGGAAGCCGTTAAGAGGCATTAGACTAGATGTGTCTAATGGCTTCAATGACCTTGACGTCAGTGGTGTTTCTATCATATTTTGATGTATCTCTATTCTATATACACAGGAGCACGCTTGTGTTTTACACAACAAAAACTTTTCAAAAACCTCTTTGTACGCCTTTGCAAAGTGTGTATTTGTCATGAAGTAGATAAACCAGTTCATAGACGGGTGCAAATGGGCAAATAAAGTAATGTATAGGTGGACTTCGTGCGGAAATGTGTCTTTCGAATCGATAACAATAAGAAGTGCGTAGGGCGTCCAACATGACACAAATACGGCGTAAATTAAAAACAACGTTTTAGCAAGGCGGAAACTCTTCAGCGGCCTGTCGACATTGTATGATTGAGAGGTTTGCTTCTGTATTCTACGTCTGTGTGTCCGGACGTAAACAAATATCCTCAGATAGCATAAACCCGTGATAAATGAAGGTATCCATACCAAAATGACAGAAAATATAATCGTGAATGGAAACGTCTCCATTCTGTCCCATATACATTCTAAACTTTTTCGATCAAAACCATGGTCACCTACGCCTGCTGTATTTATCAGGACGAGAATTATTCCAATAGCGTATAGCGATAATGATATTGCGAAACACGTTGTCTTGGTAAATATTTTGTTATACATGTCGTTGGCGCAAATAAAAACATATCTGTTCAAGCTCATGACAGCAATCGTCATCATTGACGTCACACACGATATGGTACAGATACTGGCAACAGTCTTGCAGAGTCCTGGTATACTCCCAAAGAAATCCTCTCCCTCTATCTTGGCTGAAAGTAAAACACAGTTGACGATTAAACATTAAATAAACTTCATCGATTTCAAGTAGTATTAATGTTGGATGCTACAATAGTGTAGAAAAAACTATGTAGTAGGGACCAATGCATATAAATTTCAAATATCCTCTGTATAACATTACATATATATATATTTTTATCAATGTATAAAGAAACATACATATCCATAACCTTGTAATCAATAAAAAAAAAATGGTTGTCCGTATTTGATTTGATATTTGATTATAACGTTTTTAATACCTTATCCCACATATCGATATTTAAGTGACATCCCTTGGATGTAAATTTGCCACCTCTTCTAATTTCTAAACATAATGAGCGACACTTTTATCCATCTATTTCTTTCTAATAATGGCATGACTAAGTGAAATTTTTAACACACTTCAAAATAGAATATTCTATCTTTAATTAGATGGCTCATTTTACTACTTTGCCAATTTCTCACATTGTTCCTGGTATGACATTTAATGATTTCATGGTCTATTAAGTTTGTTTCATGCAATCAGAAACAGTGGAGGAAATCCGTATAAAGAAAAACTAAAACATCCATGCAGTTTTGTTTTTCATACAATATTATCCTTACATTGGGGATGGGAACTTTAATCGGATTTTAGTTATAATTCAATTGATTTACCAGCCCTGCAAGATAATAGGCTAATTCAAAACCATGTTCTCTTATTTTGAAATCACAGAGACGGATTCAGTTGCTAAATCTAATTAAACAGCACCTGATCAATATGACAATGAGAGACGTATTATAAGTTCCATTCAGTGAGTTCAGTTTATTTGCAACGCCCTTGTTGACTTGTGTGTCTCTAAGTAATGGGCTTCCTTCACGTTTTTGAATTATAGGGTCAGATATTGAAACAGTTTGTTTCGTATGTGTTTTTAGCATTAGCTTGAAATGTTTGTTCTACTGTTAATAACTATTACAAAAATGAGACAGGAAATTCATTATTTATTAGAGCGTTAATTACGCTATTGGAAATTGAATCACTTAAGATTGTCCTTCTCAAAACCGAGTTTCGGATTCCTTTGCATTATGGTATTAATACGCGGGTCTCGTAAACTACATGCAGCTTAAAACCACAAATGAACTTCTTTTTGCTGATCATTCAAAGGCGTAACTCTTATATTCATTAAACATCTTTGATGATGTATGATTAGGCCTGGTTAAAGATTTTCGGCAAGGGAAGTGAGACATTCCCTGATATGGAAATGCTTAAAATATCAAATTTGTAGTATGTCTGTCTTATGTGGTCTTATGTAAAGGCGCCTTGGCCATAGTTTTAGTATATCTTGGTCCTTAACCTTATGCTTCTTAAAAGGGTTTGCGTTCAAAGTTTGTTTCGGTAGTTCCCATCGTATTAAATTATTTTAAGACATTGTAATGCTATACAATGGAATCATCAGCTTGTAACAAAATAGTTATTACGAAAAAGCTATGTGGACTTTCAAATGTATTTCTAATTGTGTGTTATTCTACATGTTTGTTTTCATACCGTTTGCCAAAAAATGCATTTTTACGAAAATATATTCAAACTTAAAATCCATGACAAGGTTTTTGTAAATGGCTATAGATGGTCTCCGGAAGTTTTATTTACCTCACACATAATGCAATACGCGAAACAACACTCAATCGTCCACTTATGTACATGTCGACGCCATGTGTGTTATCTGTTTGCTAAAAACTAATAAATCGTGCGGTTTATGTCCACGTATACTATTGTCGAAAACTATTCCCCGACAACTGTGTTTAAAGTAGGCACTTTATGTACCTATTTTCACGACGTCAGTGCTGAATTTATGCATAAACTATGAATATCAGCGTCCTGTTCCATACCAGTGTTGTTGAGCATGCGCTGCTTCTTTAGGAAGTGTGGTCTATGAATATTCTAGATATTGTCCGATGCCATCATCAAATAACGTGTTTTATAAAGCCCTAAGATGCCAGTTTCACACTTTTGCAACATTTCATAACAAAAATTAAAGTTGATCAATAATGATACAATAACAAAACCTTCTGCATTTGCACTTCTTTCAATGGTGCAATTACCAAGAAATAACAAGAACCACACATATCAATTAATATAGCCATTGATTCTAATTCCATTTCGATTATTCTTACCCAGATTCATAATTTCAACATTTAAAAAGTTATAATTTACATACCAGAAAGCATTAACGTTGATAAATAAAAAGTTTGGAAATTCATGGCAGTTTTAGTAAGACATGGTCAAACATATATATATATAAACTCTAAGGGTGCCGCATATCATTTGGTATAGCATGACGTTTACATCCACAGAATACCACAGCGCTAGCTCGTTAATTATTTATTAGCGCTATGGTAATAGGTCATGCTTAATCTAATGGTATGCGTCGCCCTAAGGGTGTAAAACGGGATTTTGCATTTTGCCGTCGTTGAACTATATATATATCTAGAAATAGGTAGAACAATCGTAATGAAATTGTAATAGTAAAGCATCGACTGAGCGCAATAGGGATGTTAATTAATGAAATGAGAAAAAACAACAACTTTAAATCATACCTTTGAAACGGTATGGGTTTTTGCTGCGCTATAACTAGTATCTTTTGCTCTTTAGCTTAATTATGCTAGTTTGTCGAAGAGCTCAAAAGAAAATGAAAGTATACATGTGTTAAGGGGAATTTTGTTCAACGACGATAGTTTCTTCTCTTACAAAATTACATCAAATCTTTTCACAATTATCGACACAAATGGTCGACAACGTTAACATAAGTGACTCCATATATTTATTTATCACAACATTAGAATGTATACCTTATTCTCATTTTAGATATAGTTTCTATATATAGTACCATGTACTATTAGAAGTAGAATGATTCTTTGTTAACACTGCATCTTAGAGAAGATTAAACTCGTATCGCAGGCAGGAAAAAGTTAGCTATGTACAATGCGAAGCACATGAGAGAAATGTTGCATCTTTATTTAATACAATTTTGTGATGTCAGTGAAATGATATTTTGTTTTGTTCTTAGCTATCGTTGAACACTGACGAAACTTGCAAAGACAATTTTCTTTTTAAATAACAATACTTGATTAAGTTGTGTGCGAGTTAAAACGACGAATGTTTTATATTTACCTATAAGACTCATGGGATCGGCCATAGTGGTTACATACAGGTCCGAAATGGCCAAATTCACGATGAAAATAGACTCCACTTTCCTTAGTTTGTTCTTTGTGGCAATGACAAACAGAATCAACAAGTTACCGAACGTTCCAACAAGAGACGCAAAGCCAAGTACAATTATACACGGAATTGCCAGTTCAGGCCTAATCTGCAGAAATTCGTGTCGTCCATATAAAACTGCACCTGATGGAATGTTGTCTATGAAGCTATCATTTAAAGTTCCAATCGTGTCTTCAGAGTTATTCATCTTTCATTATGTAATCCGAAAAAAAAACACATGATCGAAATGTTAACCTTTATCAGGTAAGAGACTGCTCTTAAAGCAAAATCGAACGTAGCCCAAACGGCGTTATTTTTCACTATGAACCATATAAGAGATTAATGTCGTCCATATCAAATTACACCTGATGGAATGTTGTCTATGACGCGATCATTAAAAGTCTTTCATTATGTAATCCGAATGAAACAAATATGTTCGAAATGTTAACCATTAAAAGGAACGAGACGGCTTTTAAAGCAAAATCAAATATGAGCCAAACGTAGTTATTTTCACAATGTTACATCGAAGATATCATGCAAACCTATAATCCTTTGTAGTCGGAAGGAAACCAATACGGACTCTATTGCCCGGCACGACAGTTGATCATAGGAATTATTTCCAATGCCAATCGCTTAATGGCAAAGCACTGGAACCCCGTTTCAAAATATGATCTTAGTGTCATAATTTTGTTGTTGTTTTTTGTTCAAATTTTGATTAAATTGACCATTAGCCAGTGTTAAATCTAAAAACATAATTGAGAAAATACAAACTAAATCTGTTGCCATTCCGGCCGTTTAAACTGATTTTAGTTGACTGAAGTTACGAATAAGATTATTTAGTGAACCTCTTGAAAGAACTATTCAGTTTGTTGCTGTCTTAGTTAATACGATTTTGCTTTAGAATAATAAGCTATCTTAATGATGTACGCATGCCAAAATGAAATGTTTAAGAAAATTCACAAATAGTTATTGGCATAAAATCCTGTTCTGTTCCATTCAGAGCTAATAAAAAACACTGAGCAAGTACTTATTTATGATACACTTTTGTTCCATCGAAAAATGTTTCTATGATCATTCATCGGAACATGTTTGTTTTTGTGTTTAGCATTGTCAAATAACATTTAGCAGAACTGAAAATAACATTAAAAGTCCAGTTTCAAACCAATATAAACCATTTTTATTGCATTTTGATCATGATCTTCTTCGGATGTATCATTCAAAATTTACTTAGCACCAATGGCATGGTAACTCATGCAAATATGCAGCAAATTTACGAAAATAAGTCGATATCAGTCGTTAATTGAAATGATCTTTGTGTCATACTTTCGTTATTTTGGTTAATGATTATGTGAATTGAATCAAGTTGGGAAAATCAACAAAATGGTTAGTTTCACTCAAGAGCTTATCAATAAAACCCAAGTGCCTCTTTATTACACATTTTTATCCTCTTTAAAGATATATTTTTATTTTGAATGGTTGGGTAATGTTTGTTTAAATCAAACTTTTTAAACTTTTTATGAGCTTTGTCACAATAGCATTTAAAATATGGGTCTGCTGTTTGGTTGGTAAAATCGTTGTGTTAATTAAAGTATACAAGTTTGTTTTCGTCAATCATTATTTTCTTCAAGTTTATGTCGCTTTCGAGAGAGTAATAGTACTTCCATTGCCTAGTTATATCCACGAATGAAACAACAAACCATAGACCGGAATCATGATAATAATGTTCATGATATATTGCTTCTTTACAAGTTTATTTGGTAGGTGTGTATGAGGCTTTTTCTGAAGAGACTTATTTATTGTGTTCCTTAATTGCTTTACGTTCTTATTTTAAAGATTATGAAGTAATTACCGATACTGAAATCGCAATCCACTGATCTCTGTTATTTCATACGGATCTTAATTAGGCTAACAATGACGTTGAAAAGGCATAGTATATGTCTTCTTTAAGTGCCCCCCACCGGGTAAAGATTATAAGTATCTTCCATGGCCGAGAGTGTAAGATAGCTTCATTCCGACCCGAGCGTAGGGTGTTTTGCGGAAACGAGGTTTACCGAGTTTCCGCAAAACACCCTGCGCGAGGGTCGGCATGAACCTATCTTACACGAGCGCTATGGTAGATGCTTTTTCTCCCACCTCAGTTAAACAAAATTAAGTAAAAATGTATTTTTATGCTGGAACTCTTTTGTGCTTAGTGAAAATAATTGCGTATGGATATGCGATAATTCGTGGTTGTCATGGATATTCGCGCAGTGATTCAGAGTATGTAAATTGTCTGATCGGTCTTTAAATAGTTCTAAGAAGAGTGAAGCATTATTTCTTGAAAGGTGCGTGAAATCTGTTTTCTGGTGACATTTGAAGCGAGAAATACTTAACTAGCGTTCTAAATACTGCCACAAGACAAGGTTTCTATGATGCGCTTTAAACAGACGCTACAGACGACAGTCTGTAACAAGGGAGGTAATTACAATGTGGTGACCATTAAAAGAAGTTCCATACGGGCATTTTATCTTCGCCCGTGGGCAAGATAAGAATTTCTAGCATGGTTAAATTAATGGATCAATTTATCTGAGGTGGGAGAAATAGCCGTTGTTTTCTGACTCGATGCAGTATATAACTATACTAAACTGATACGCACATTTATCCACCATATTGCTGTGATTTATTCGCAGGCTACTTATTGAACGCTAGCTTGTCAACTTGATCTAGTTTTATGTTCCTGTAATAAAAATTGATAACGCAACATGTTGTTCGAGTTAACAAAATGAGTTGGAAATGTACAAATATGAGCATAAGAAAATGATAAGTAACAAAAACAAGAGCTGTGAGTACCGAACGTCCTTGATTTGAATACATCAACTTATATAAAAAGGATACTCAAGAGAAAGCAAATCCTGACTGTAGTCAGGTGCGGATCCAGGTTTTGACGTTTGTGGGGTCGTAAGTAGCGTAAGGTTTTGACTTGCACCCCTCCCCCAGAACATATATTATTTGGTTTTAACAGTTAAAAGTTTTATTGTTTGTCGGAAATGGTTCAATGGTGGCGTATGTTAATACTTTTTTCTCCTATATTGAAAAATAAACTCGACGGATTTAAGGGGTGTGCTCCAGGTGTGCACCCTCCACCCTGGATCCGCTAGTGTTAAGTTTCCATAACTTGTATGCTCCAGGTATGGCAAAAAGGACGATTAGCATTTAATACAACGACATTATAAATGGGCTTGCATCCAGGAAACACTGCACTGGTTGAAAGCAGAAAATTGACAGATACAGGAGAAAATATAAGCTGCTTGAGTAATTATTTTCACAACCATAACCTGTCATTTCTTTGTATCACACATGGCTGTACACACTATTCCGAGCGAAATAGTTTGAAATATGTTTGACATAATGATACATAACAGTAACCATGTTTGGAAGTGTCCTCTTTTCATTGGTATATACATAGTCCATAGTGGAACAGAGCTTAACCGTGTAATCGATAACGTACAGATAAGTTATAATGTCGTTGACTTATACCACCTTAGTTATTGGACACACTTCTTGACAACATTGTAGTAAAAATTGACTTTACCCGCAAGAGCTTTGTGTTCGTCTATAATTCAAGTAAATTGTGTAGGGGGTGCAGTAAATATAACATACTATATTGTTTCCGAACATCAACTTCCTATTTGTAAAACAAATGAAAAGCATTGCTAATTTGTATTATAAAAAAACTGATAATAAGGAAAAAGCATACAACTAAATGAAAAAGTATTTTTATGACAAAATCTTCCCAACTCAAACAATAACAATACTGTATTTTCATGAATTGTTAAGTTCAAATACATCTTGATACCATTCCTATGTCAAAGTCATCTCCACTTGATCACAAGAACTCGAGTACGTCTGACTATGTTCCAGGTTTGTTTTCTTAGCTTTCATAGATGACGGCGTCATTGTCCCAGCTTTATTTGAATCGTCAGAGGTGACACTCACCGGCAGGGCGCGACGTTCACTCAAACAGCAACTTGCAAATACTTCTTTGTATGCATTCGCAAAATGTTTGTTCGTAAGATAGTAGATCATCCAGTTGAGTGAAGGATGCAGATGCGCAAACATTGTTATGTACACATGCACTTCGTGTGCAAAGGTGTCTTTGGAGTCCGCCACCATAAGCAGCGCATATGGCGCCCAACATGTGATAAAAGCAATGTAGATGACAAACAATGTTTGCGCAAGGTGATAACTTTTCAACGGCGTTTGATTTCCACCCAAATGTTTTCTATTCTCTTTCATCCTTAGTCTATGTGTCCTCACGAACATGTATATTCTCAAGTAAAAGGCTCCAATGATAATCGAAGGAATCCATACCAGAACAATCGAAAACACGACTGTAAATGGGTACGTTGCCATTCGGTCCCAGATGCACTCTAGACTTTTTTTATCGAAGCCATGGTCGCCGACGCCTGCTGTATTTAAAATGACTAAAGTGGTACCAATAAAGTAAACGGAGACGCATATGGCGATACAGCGTTTCCTAGTAAATATTTTCCTGTATATGTCGTTTGCGCAGATGAAGAAATACCTGTTCATACTCATCATAGCAATCGTCATTAGCGATGCCACGCATGATATCGTGCAAAGACTCGCAACGGTCTCACATAGTCCCGGTACCTTTTTGAAAAAATCTTCTCCTTCAACTTTTGCTGAAATATATAATTAATATGCCAATTTAGCCTCGGATATAGGCAAACGTAATCGTAAGAATTTTATAAAAGCAACATGAGCCTAAAAATGACATTTCCTTGTTTGTTGTATCGGGTAAACTTATCGTCGATATTGCATGAACCGCAAGGGGCTATGACGTCATTAATAACACCAGTATTGATATTTAAAATAATAAGTGTGCGGTCATTTACCAATGGCATTCGAAGTTAACGTTTTCATCTACGAAGTACGTTGCAAAAACAACTTTCTTTAAAAGATGTTCTCATGTGTAGAAAATTGTGCCGAAACCCTTCATTTTGATATGCAACATTTGATTGGGTTTTAAGAAGTATTCGGTAAGCAAGACAGTGGAACGCGTTACCTAGAAATAGACTGCATGCGTCTTGTAGACTCTCAAATTCGTTCAAAGCTAAATGTTATGCAGGATTAAGATTGAAATGATAGAAGTATTCATAAATCGAGGTCTCTTTCAATTTGCCAGCGTTTGAAATACAATTATCATTTCTCTTGTTATCGATTCAACGGCCAGTCACTCGAAGCGAGGTCAAATAACTATCTGTGAAGACGCCAGCCAGTGAGTAAGCCGATTATATTTGAGTTGTTGAGCCTTATCGTATAAACAGTTTATTGGAGATCGGATTTAAAAGGATCTCCCAGCTTTTCGCTAGGATTATATTCAAATACATCATTCACCGTTCAATCAATAGTCGTTGGTTCAGTTGGAGTGATATAGATGTACATGGTTTACTCACTATGCCACGTCTGAAAGGAACAGTTGTGTTCTCAGCGTTTGAAAAAGAATTCTTCTTAGCATTAATTAAAAAGAATGAGAAGGTTATATTCAGAAAGGCTAATAGCACGAATGAAATACTTGAAAAAGAAAAGGTCTGGACAAATTTAACGACGGAGTACAATTGCAGGTACTGTGTTTTTATCAATGTTTTAAAGAGTGCTATGTATTTTTATAATTCATTAATTTATTGTTTGTAATACAGGTAAATGTAGGGTTTTTTTGGGGAAATTTTAATTTCAATAAAGTCCACGCATAAACTACAGTAAAGAAAAGCGGCGTTTATACACTTGTTTTTTTTTCTGATTTTAAGGAAAGAAGTCCATCCAAGAAGCACTCAACAGTTGAAAGTTCTTTGGAAGAATTTAAAGACGCGAGCAAAAAGCGACGTCGCGGCGATTCGGGGAAAGTTCTCGGAGACGGATAGGCACGCAAATAACGTCAACCATATCGGATATCACCCTGAACAAGTATGTTCGATGGTTAAGACTGAGCCATGCAGTTTTTCAAACGATTTCACAGACGATACCAATGTTCACCACGACACAGTACGTATTATACTTATTGTTTTCATATAGAATTCCAAATTAAGATGTATATATAAGAATCTACACGAATTAGTTAGCTATGACATGCTAATATCATCCTTTATCAATCTTTCTTTATTCATTTTCTTAAAATATAAATGCACGATAATTGTTATAAGAAAACTGCAAGATGACGGAAATAAAAGATCGTTGTTTAAAAAATCCTGTACTGTCAATATGAGCAGTGGAAGTTATAATGGTTAGGTACGAGAGGGAGAAAATAAACAACACAGTTTTCAAAGAAACACAGTTTTTAGATCCAGAACCATTTTCTAGCCTTAGTGCACAGCAATAAGTTAAAGTCAAATGCAAATTCATCTATGAGTCTATGAGTTTATTTGAAATATGTGTTGAATAAATGCAAAAGAGGACGCATGTTCTTAAATAGTTAAGCATCATGTTGAAAACATATCAGTTTCTTCAGAAAATGAAACCAAGTCTACTTTGCAAATAACAATGTTTTAATGCATGCAGGAAACGAAGTCATTCAAATTTATAAGATCACACTTTGACCACATTTCATCACAGCAAAACTATCAATATTGTTTCAGGTAATTCCTGAAGCAAGACATGAGGAATTCAGCGATAACGGACATGTCGGAACGTCAATCGGTTCAAGCAACTTGGAAAACATTATCCATTCATCTGAGTTTTTGGGCCAAAATTCTGTTTCTTCCGGCCAATCTTTTGCCACTGATATACATTCATTGTCTCAACCTGCCAAGGTTATACAAACACCCTTCCATGTATTCAACCCAAGTGTTGAAATTGGTATCCTGGAGAAGCATGAACATGAGGTCAAAGTTAAACTCCTACTTGAAAAACATGCTTATGAAATGGACTCGTTAAAAATGAAAAGACGCCATGAACAAGAACTTTTTGAGCAACAAATGAAAGTTTTGAAATTGCAGGAAAAAGAAATGATATGTAAACTGTATGTGTAACGTGATAGCTACATCGAAGCATATAATCATATATCACGCCTTCAACATGAATGACGCACCGCCGGAAGTCGAGGTCTGGTCACGCGGTGACCCCATATTTTGCCATACCGGGTCACTTAGTCTTAATACATGTATTGTACCCAAATGACGTCTATTTTCCGATCAATGAATGAAGCATGTCTCATATAGTGTTGGCTTCTGGATCAATGTAAACAGGTTGTTGACGTGATATATACGTGCTGGGTCTAGTAGGTGACCCGATATGAGATATTCAGGGAAGAGGGAACCATATTCGGGTATAAGCTTCGCTCTCATCCATTACGGTTTCCTTTGCCACGTATATCCCATATTAGGTCACCTATTAAACCCGTACTTTATAATATCTAGTTTATTGTTTGTGATGTTCAAGTTATTGTTTGAGATTTGTTAATACAGTGAACACACTACGCACAACACTTTAAATCATAAGTGTTCAAAACATGTGATTTTACGGCATATGTAAACAGAATGTTGATGGATGCTACGGCACATTTGAAGAGAAAGTTGATGGATATTTCGGTACATGTACTATGGATGTTTCGAGCATTGTTCAGCTGGACATGAGAGTTTTTCACTAACCATTATTTCCAAAACTTTGTTACAAAACCAAATCCATGATGACCGAATTAGAACAAGGTATGCATACGCAAAAGATAATTAAGAACTATTCGGTAGCTCAAGCGGATAAGCGGAGCCAGCAAAATAAGTAACTTATTTGTAACAATTTCACGCTTTGAATAGCATAAATTGTTAAATAGGAATTTGCATCTTATATATATGCAGTCATCCTTCATCATCTTTAGAAATGAGAGCAAATCTATATTGTCCGGCTAAAAGAATGTTCAAAATACGTATACGTCAAATAAGTATGGGCTTCATGAAGCCATTCACGCTCAAAATTACATAACTACATTTGGTTTTGCTTATTATAAGGTACGACTGTATATGTATATAGTATACACTTATTTGAACTTTAAAGTTTGTTTCATTTACCAGTGAGAATTAAACATTTCGGATAGGAAGTTGACTTTAAGTGTTTTCCTTCCCATTAAGTATCGATTACGACTGTGTCTTATTCCTCTGCGTCTTTATTTTGTTTAAAGATGGTACTGGGTGAAATCCCCTTTTATGTACTCGGTTTTCAATGGTTTTTATTAGTAAGGGTCTCGAAAGAGGGTAGGATTGGATACGCAGGAAAAAAAACAGGCACTGAAATTTTGAAAAAGTTCGCCAAATGCAAGTAAAAGATATTCAAAGCGTTAAAAAGGGCTTGCTCACATATTTTAAGCAGCATTTTTGTTACACAATACGCAAATGCAGTAAGTCTACTTTCTTCATGGAAAAACACACAACTGACTGATACTCATTTGAACAAACTTGTAAGTCCTAGCCTGAATCCATTCAATTTTCAGTAATGTTACACACGCTTTTTGGCAGCATCTTATGTCATTTTTAAAGAAAATATTAATAATGACGCCGTTAATTGAATTGTTGCCGATGTTATGTATGCAATAGGCGCTTTCTACTTAGTTTGTACTATTTGTCTTTTCGATGTCTTACACTACCAATCGTGAGCGAGTCTTTTGAACGACAAACTGAGTGTCGCCTGTTCCGAGAGAAACACCACATATGACATGTTTTTCGGGGAATTTGACATTTTTTTATCAGTTAAAAAGGTTTCAGAAATGTTTGCTAAAAGAAGTTAATAAAGAAAATGTTGTTTAAAAGACTACACGTGAATTTGCGTAAATAACATTTGTAATAACTTCTTCCTTCCTCGTGGCATTGCAAAATTATACTCCAGAATTTCAATAGCTAGCTTAATTACATGATTACTCGTCATGTGACTTGTCTTCTGAAAATTACCGACCACTTCCGAAATGGTATTTTACAAGATCATTTGGTATGCATGGGGAGCTGGGAAACACCCTCATGTCTGTCAATGATTTGCTCCACTACCTAGATCAAAACTCATTCCATTAGTAATCGTATCAGCCACTTTGGCTAATATCTCAATCACAAAATTTCTCGTATGCTAAACTGGTTTCCATACACATCCTTATCGAGCATGGATTCTCATAGCTATATGATTGTATGCGCTATCTGATGATGATTGTTATCTTCTTGTATTCATTTTATAGTGTAATTGTTCAGTTATTAGTTTTTTTATCTTCGATCAAGTCTGTGGTATCGTAGTTATCACCGGCGGCTGGTTAGTCTCTATCTTTAACGAGCGTATAACTTATACTGGTGTTTTATTTCTACGCGAAAGAGCAATGCAAAATGCTCAACATGTATACACCACATGTCTTTTGTGAAGCGCTTCCACGCGGTGATATCACATATTCGATACGCACATTAACGGAAAAATCGTCACAGTTATATTATTCGTTCTCAACCATTTACAATAAAACTTATCAGGTATATTGCCAATATAAACATGTATAAAGCCTTACCAATAATACTCATTGGATCGGCGATCAGAGTGACGTACAGGTCGGATATGGCCAAATTGACAATGAACGTTGACTCCATTTTGTTACGCAAACTCGATTTTGTTGCTATGACGTAGAGGATGAGCAGATTGCCAAACGTCCCGAACAATGAAGCAATAGAAATAATGATTATACACGGAATTGCCACTGCAGGCTGTGTCGTGATAAATCCATGGCGTCCAAAATAATCGTCATCACCACCTTTGATTTGTTCACTGATGTTGTTTGAAGCGATGCTCTCTATTCCATCCATTTTGACAGGAAAAGTATATTCGTTTTACGTGAAAAAGGGTATTATCCGGGCTGCAATGAAGTATCAACCTTAGTTTATGTTTCTAACACACAGACTGTATTCGTCAATATCCATTTATCTATTATCCCTCTCGATGATTTTTGACGTCACGATGTAAATCTATAAAAGAAATATAATATAAAACAATATAATCATCTACGACGATAAAACATTCGAATAGATTAGCGAAAGTATCATGATCATAGAATTATCTTAAATGTTGCAAGAATGTTATATATCTCGTTTCTGACCTATTATTGTATTAAACTGTTTTGCCGACTTTAGCTTAAGGCCGACGTCTTCGCTTTAATAACGAATTATGAAATATCCTTTTTTATATAAGATATAAATACAATATTCATAAGAATCTTGCATGACCCGGATTATTCTGAATTTCCATGATCAGTACGTGGATAATTACAAAAGCAACACATAAACACTTAAATACATTCTTAAGTATCGCAATCGTTTAATTGCAATATATCTCGATCAGGATGCAGGTTTACTTAAAGTTGATCAAACTGACTTGAAAATAGTTCATTATCTCACGTCCGATTTTATTTCCTAAATATTTTCTTCAATAAACATAGGTTATAATCAATTCTTAACTGTATATAACTTTTTATAAAGAAAACATTTTAAATTTAATCAAAGCCGTTCAGATATAACCTTTATAAAGTTGGTGCTTGTACTTCCTGCTTAGTCATTTAGCTGTCGTAAAACAAGCTATGTAAATACACATGTCTGCCTTGTTTATTTTGATATAAAATACTACGTGATAAAACATATTATTTATTGGTTAAGGCAAGGCTATATCGGTCAATTGCTCTTGTTTAACGAAATGAACTTGTTTTGATTTTTCTTCCTGTTAATAATAACTTTATAAACAAAACATGAGAGAGCAGATTGGTAACTGTATATATTAAATTGATCCTCACAAAGATTGCGGTTGTGCTGAAGTAATCACCATATCTGTCTGTCGACCTTTCGTTCCGTCACCTTGAAAGCCAAATGTTCTTAATCGTAAATGGACACTAGTTCTATGTAACAATTAAGAAAATGGCAATCAGTATCGAAATCTTATCAGAATGTAACCGGTACCTGACTATTTAATATTCTCCCCAAACTTCGTCCATGGTGTTTGCTAGTTGTCGTCTGCTCAATCAGGATAATTAAAAATGACGTATTCGTTGAAATTCAATTACCGTTTTAAATGCTGATGCAAGGGGCTTTAAGAGTGTTTCACATTCGAGATGGATATTTATATTATTTTTTTATATTTATACACACAAGTTAACTTTTGTTTCGCTGAGGGTTCCAATGCGTTACCCAAACATTTGTTAATACATATGTTTTGATGGTCAGGGTTGTTAGGCTTTAGTATTTTCCACTAAAAAGGGACATATTTTACTATTTGGCGTGTCCCTGCGTTACCCGAACATTTGTTTGTGAATATGTATTGATGCATGTGTGGTCCGTCAGTGTTGGTTGTCAGGCCAAAAGATTGTCCTCAAAACTGGGACCTATTTTATCTTTTACTATTTTGCTTGTGATTTGTATTGTATTGGCTATGTTTTTACTATTTCTCTTGCCCATGCAGTTTATATTGTAGTATTAGCTATAGCTTTAGTTTGTGTCTTGTCCCTGGCATAAGGTTCATAGTACAGCATTAGCTATGGTTGTATTATTATCTTGTCACTGGCATGTGGTTTATATTGTATCATAAGTTACGTGTTTTCCTATTTGGCTTGTACATGTGGTTTTTGTTGTATTCTTCAACTTCACTTCCTGATGGTCTTATCTTCAAGGGACATTGATCAAACATTATTAAAATTTAATGTTCTTTTTAAAGTGTTTAGCGTATTGCAAAAAAAGGCCATTTAAGTGGTATCATGTGTCTTTATATCTTCCTTACTTAGACATTGGGATCTCTTGAAGGAACTCTATAAAGTCATGATATTATTGAACGAGGTCGGTGTTTTCCGTTTTTCAAATGAGTCTTTGAAAACTTCACTGTCAACAAAACTCAAATCAATACATTTGTTATTCATAAGTTAAAATATGAAAAAAAATCAGTTTTCTTAAAATGTTTTTGATCTGTCATCGAGATATTTCATGTATGTCCTTTCAATCTTCAGTAAACAACCAATGACCTTGACACTGTGAAAACGAAACATGTGAATAACACCCTAATAATTCTCCAAAATGATAGCTCTTGTAAGGTTTATTTGGTTATGGGTTATGGGTACTCGAAATGTGTTCCATACAGCAATAAATTAGTTCTAAAAAAACTTTCGAAAGTGAAATGTTTGTTCGTTCAGTTTGGTTTATATATGATATGCAGCGGTATATGATCCTATTTAAGGAATGACTTGAGTTATTGATGTCATTATCTGGGTATGAACCAATTGGGGCTGGAAAATGGTTGTAGAGTCCGAGAAAGCCTTGGTAAAAACTGAAATGACTGAAATGTCTTCTATAAAACTATATGTTGGTGCATTCGTAAGAATCGATCAACATAAATCATTGGACAGAAAAAATGAAAAAAATATCGTCTTTTGTCATTGGTCTACATAAAGGTGCCATGTGTACGAATGAACTTGTCATTTTATCCGATCATTGGCAAACCTTCTTAATTTTCCTGAAACTTCGTTGTTAAGTAATCCTCGAACTATGGTTCAAGAAAAGAAAAGAAAAACTTATTTAATTTATTATTGAAATTGTCTAAATGGTCTTCACTTATGTATATTGAATATTCTTTATTTCAAGAATTTAGATTTAATTGTATTCAATAGTTCTTAAAATTGAATGCACAGGCCTCAAGAGTTGAGATTCGTGATCATATTAAGTTATTTGCCAGACACGTAGTATTGATTATGTAAATGAAATCTATTTATATGCAAAATTAAAGAAAAAGTTGTTCATCACTGTTAAGAATATAATTATTGATCAATTTTCAATTGATATGTGGAATGTACATTACTTTTATAAAGTATTGTTTATCATATTTTAATTATAGAATTTTCGTGATGTATCTGATGAAATGTTCATGTTTAATTTAATATGATCTCCAAGTGTGACCTTAACCTTTCTGATATTAGCGCATGAATTGTATGCGCCACTCCATGTGGATCTCTAACAAATTAATTGAAACTGATTGACAGGGTAAATACTATATCATAAGTATGCATGGAGATTTATCCTGGTCTCGCCTCTCTGTATTGAGGTCGGGACTTGGCCCCTCCATTTTGAAAAATTAAGAGCCTTAGTTTCACAGATGGTCTACATATAAAAGTCACTATTTAACCTTATATTCAATGGACGTAAATACAGCAGTCAATCACTACTAGCAAAGCAAACACTAATTTGCTGAAATACTTGGGCTTGCGACTGAATCCTACATTCATATCCATACTCTGTGGCACTGGCCAACGAAGTTATACCTGAGATTCATCCAAAGACTGTTTCACCATTGGTCTGCTAGGATCCTCGAGTGGCACCTGATTACCATAACTAAATCGCTCCCACCCTTATGACATTCAATGTGACCGCCTGTCTCAGTTTCAACAAGATGTTGATCACGATTACGACTACAAGATCGCTGGTGCATCAGGAAAGGATCGTGGGAAGCGATATATTCCGCTCTGCATAAACAATCGAGTCTGGAATTTTAAATGCAGCTAGTTACCATATTGACACTTCAATAAAAACATTCATGAATTCTGTATAAAGTAAAATTATAGATTGATGCTACAAGGTCATCAGCATATTATTGAAGCAATGGATGATAAACATATGCATCAGATCGAATTTTCATAGTGATAAACATATTTAATGAAGCTTCACAAAGATTCAATAAAAATGATATCAAATGACCTAGATTTAGATTTGATATTAACCATTTCTAAATTTGACAGAGACTTTAATCAAGACTATCATTCTTTATCATTTGCTATTAAAAGTAATTGTATACATGTAAATCCCTTTAGCTCATTTTCTTTGGCGCTACGGCGCACAGGAGTAGAATCATTTGATCCCTGAGTTGACCAAATATGTACTACTGCACCACCGTGACAATTGTAGCTCTACAATTATCCCTATTGAGAGTAGCTCCAACTTTAACCGAAACATTTGTTTCTTTATGTCTTGACTAGCCCAACATCTGTCCATATCTTTACAAGACAAGTACAGGCCTGCAAACTGTTACAAACTAGGTATTTGTTCAATGCAAGAAATAATTAGCTTAAATACACGTAGAAGAATTTACCCTTCATGTGACAAATTGTCGGATTCAGAGTTTGAAGGTAAAACATAAATTCTGGTTTATAAATCCGGATACACTTTTATTAAATCTATGATATTAACGGATTTAACTTTGAGGACAAACAGGCGCAACGGAAGGCTATTATGCGATAATGATCACGCGACAGTGCGATGATGATAAATTGCAGGATCCAGTCCTTATCATTTGTACCCTTCCAACGAATTTTGTCGCTACAAAAATGCGGCGTAATATAGAAACAGTATGAAGAGAACGAACATTTCAAGGGTGCGGTAAAATTTTTTATCGCATGTCACCCACCAATGTGAACCAAGCGTCATACGAACCGACCAGTGAGTTTACACGTCACTGCCATACCGACAACCGACACGTTGAGGGGCCCGTCGAGGTGAAAAAAGGGGGTCTTGCATACTAAAACAAAATACATGATATAACAAAAAATACGTTATAGAAAAAAACATGCTCAAAGCAGAGAAGCAGTTACGTTCTAGCACATTGTGTCCGTTTACACCTCCTCCATATCCTATTATGTATCATTCAAAGCCAAAACTCCAAAGATGGTTGACTGCCAGATTTCTTCTGAATCTGAGAGGAAGATTATTCTTTTCAAAAAATGAATTAGGAAGTGTATATATATATAGATATATGAAAAATGAGAAAATACAATTACTGGTGGAGGATGAAAAAATCAAATGACGAAGTGATAAGTAGAACTATTATTACGCCAGACGTTTTTTTTATTATTATTACATGTATTTGTATTTACATGGAAATGAACGTGAACTAATCGTTTGTATTCTGGGACTAATAGCTGTTTACAGTGACATAAAACTCACAACATATTTTACCTACACTATCATTAATTCATTTTCAATACTCCAAACAATCCAAAGTCAATTAATGTATTTTCATCTTACAAGGTATCTTTTGCTAGCTGTCTTATCTACAACTATAAAACCTTGTAAAATTTTCATCGGAATCCTTATGTGTTTTCAGATTGGTATCTCCACATTATTTCCTGTAGTGGCCCGGTAAGCTCTATTTGAGAAATGAGATTAGTGTTTCTCACAAGGAAAATGAAGCCCTTGGACAGCCAGCTAAGCTTCTTTGACAGTTTTAATGTTATCTTTTTATATAATTTGCCAGGATTGGAAGCTTACAGTTGCTGTATTTAAGGTCTGACTAATTTGTAAATTAGAGCTTATTTTCTTTCTCTCGAGATGACGAGCATTCTTGCGAAAATACTGTCGACCGAGGCATAACAGACGGCAGTATTTCTGAAAGTTGAGAATGAAAGATGTTAAATTAATGGGCAAACAACATTAAGTTTCTTAATTAAATGTGAAAACTTACAACTAGAATACAAAATTTATTCTCCTCTTTTTGGGGTTTATAATGTATGAATTGAATGGTGAAGAAATCGAGCTTGCTTGTGTTAAAGTTCATGTTTTCTTAATGGAGTATCAACAGAAGCATCATTTTTATATTTGTCCGTTACTCACCGCAATAATTGTGTCAAGTTTTATCGAATTAATTGTAATATTAGTTTGGGGCGTAAACATGACAATAGGTATTTTGTCAGTATCCACATCTTTGTCATTCATAGTTTGCAAATGCGTAATAAAACTCAATTTCTTCTTTTTTTGTTTTTCTGAAATATTTTCGCTACATCTAAACCGGCATTTTGTGCACATGTGAGTTTGGTACGATTTTACCACCTGAAAAGTCCAATCTTCATATGGCTTAAAACTGTTTTCTTTCACCTTATGTGGTGTTGCTTGGGTGTTGTTATTTTTATTATTGGTGGTTTTGTCTGTATATCATCGCGTGTCTCCATTCTGATTGTAGTGTCGAAAATATCTACGACATGTCCTGAATGTGAATTGTTGGTTAATAGTGCTCCTTCCCTCTTATTGCCATGTATGCAACATGTATTACTTTTACAGATACGATATCGGGCTGGTGTAGATAATGAACTGGGAATGATAGTAATTGGCAACTGCCATTTTCAAAACATCTTCTACACTTTAATGTCAATGCCCACATGTTTTGACCTGTGAACTGCTCTGTACCAAACACCTGATCAGTGGTTTTGCATAATGAAATTTACTGTTCACTGTTCCCTGATATATGGTGAATGAAAATAAAATAAGCTTTCTCTTAGTGCAGTGAAAAGAGTTTCCATCTCCATGGATGTTGAATACCTTAAGTTCGTTACTGGCAAACAAGTTATCAAGTCGTGACAAGTGTGACCGTCGTACATTTTTACTTTCATCATACTTGTTGCTCTTTCCAAGGAGCTTGAGTCACTTATTGTCTGTTTGTGTCTCTTATTTTGTAAGATTTTTATTATGTCCATTAGTTTTTTAATGACTTCTCTCTGTGTTCTATCCCATTTCTCTTTTATTTGAGTCTTCATTTGCTTGATTTTCCAGTTTTATGCCATGTTTCCTTTCCCGCATTATTCGTGTTAGTTTAATACAGTCTTATTTGCTGATTCAGTAAAGTAATAACCAACATTAAGATACCATGTAAAAATATGTGTTATATTGTAACATGTTAACATTCTAGTCTTACTCGTTTATGCAAATAAATTATCCATATGCTACATGCTAACTTATTATAAGCCCACCTTTCGAACTTGTTAAGATACAATAAGTTCATGTAAGAAGGTACAAGTCATATGGCCAACTTTGGTTCTAAACTGCTTGAACTAAAAATAGTGGAGAGTCAATATTGACGGAATGAACTCTCACTACAAGGCGCGTATGTTCTGTCATTACAAGACGCGTATGTTCTGACACTACGAGAAGCGTATGTGCTTTCACTACCAGAAATGTATCTGCTGTCACTAAAGACGCGTACGTGCTGTCACTACAAGAGGTTTATGTGCTGTCACTACAAGAAGAGTATGTGTTGTCACTACAAGACGCGTAAGAGCTGTCACTCCGAGAAGCATATGTGCTTTCCTTTCTAGGATCGAATTAACTGTCACTATTAAAAGCGAATGCGCTGACACTACGAGAAGGGTATGCGTAGTCACTACAAGACGCTCTTGTGCAAACACCACAAGAAGCCATTTGTGTTGTCACTACAAAAAGTGTATGAGTGATCACTACAATAAGCGTATGTGTTGTCACTACAAACGGTGTATGAGTTATCATTATACAATAAGCATATGTGTTGTCACTACAAAAAGTGTATGAGTTATCACTACAATAAGCATATGTGTTGTCACAACAAAAAGTGTATGAGTTATTACTACAATAAGCATATGTATCACTACAAATGTGTATGAGTTATCACTACAATAAGCATATGTGCTGTCACTACAATGAACATGTGTGATGTCACTACAAGACTCGTATGTGCGTGCTGTCATTACTAGAAACATATGTGCTGTCAAGAAAGAAGCATTTGTGCTGTCATTACTAGAAGCATATGTGCTGTCACTACAAGAAGAATATGTGCTGTCGCTAAAAGAAACATATGTCACTACAAGGCGCGTATGTGCTGTCACTATAAGAAGCATATGTGCTGCCACTACAAGAAGAATATGTGCTGTCGCTACAACAAACATATGTCACTACAAGGCGCGTATGTGCTGTCACTACAAGAAGCATATGTGCTGTCACTACAAGAAGCATATGTGCTGTCACTACAAGAAGCATATGTGCTGTCACTACAAGAAGCATATGTGCTGTCACTACAAGAAGCATATGTGCTGTCACTACAATAAGCATATGTGCTGTCACTACAAGGAACATATGTGCTGTCACTACAAGGAACATATGTGCTGTCACTAAAAGAAGCATATGTGCTGTCACTACAAGGAACATGTGTGCTGTCACTACAACGAACATATGTGCTGACACTAAAAGGAACATATGTGCTGTCACTACAAGAAGCATATGTGCTGTAATTACAAGAAGCATATGTGCTGCCACTACAAGGAACATGTGTGCTGTCACTACAAGGAACATATGTGTTGTCACTACAATGAACATATGTGATGTGCTGTCACTACAAGATGCGTATGTGCTGTCACTATAAGATGCGCATGTGATGTCACTACAAGAAGCATATGTGCTGTCACTTCAAGAAACATATGTGCTGTCACTACAAGATGCAGATGTGCTGTCACTACAAGATGCGCATGTGCTGTCACTACAAGAAGCATATGTGCTGTCACTACAAGAAACATATGTGTTGTCACTACAAGATGCGCATGTGCTGTCACTACAAGGAACATATTCGCTGTCACTACAAGAAACATATGTGCTGTCACTACAAGACGCATATGTGCTGTCACTACAAGATGCATATGTGTTCTCACTATAAGATGCACATGTGCTGTCACTACAAGAAGCATATATGCTGTCACTACAAGAAGCATATGTGCTGTCACTACAAGAAGCATATGTGCTGTCACTACAAGAAGCATATGTGCTGTCACTACAATAAGCATATGTGCTGTCACTACAAGAAACATATGTCACTACAAGGCGCGTATGTGCTGTCACTACAAGAAGCATATGTGCTGTCACTACAAGAAGCATATGTGCTGTCACTACAAGAAACATATGTGCTGTCAATACAAGGAACATGTGTGCTGTCACTAAAAGAAGCATATGTGCTGTCACTACAATAAGCATATGTGCTGTCACTACAAGGAACATATGTGCTGTCACTACAAGGAACATATGTGCTGTCACTAAAAGAAGCATATGTGCTGTCACTACAAGGAACATGTGTGCTGTCACTACAACGAACATATGTGCTGACACTAAAAGGAACATATGTGCTGTCACTACAAGAAGCATATGTGCTGTCATTACAAGAAGCATATGTGCTGCCACTACAAGGAACATGTGTGCTGTCACTACAAGGAACATATGTGTTGTCACTACAATGAACATATGTGATGTGCTGTCACTACAAGATGCGTATGTGCTGTCACTATAAGATGCGCATGTGATGTCACTACAAGAAGCATATGTGCTGTCACTTCAAGAAACATATGTGCTGTCACTACAAGATGCAGATGTGCTGTCACTACAAGATGCGCATGTGCTGTCACTACAAGAAGCATATGTGCTGTCACTACAAGAAACATATGTGTTGTCACTACAAGATGCGCATGTGCTGTCACTACAAGGAACATATTCGCTGTCACTACAAGAAACATATGTGCTGTCACTACAAGACGCATATGTGCTGTCACTACAAGATGCATATGTGCTGTCACTACAAGACGCATATGTGCTGTCACTACAAGAAGTATGTGCTGTCACTACAAGAAGCATATGTGCTGTCACTACAAGAAGTATGTGCTGTCACTACAAGAAGTATGTGCTGTCACTACAAGAAGTATGTCTTATCACTACACGAAGCATATGTGCTGCCACTACAAGAAACATATGTGCTGTCACTACTGGAAGCATATGTGCTGGCACTACAAGATGCATATGTGCAGTCACTACAAGAAGTATGTGTTATCACTACAAGAAGCATATGTGCTGCCACTACAAGAAACATATGTGCTGTCACTACAAGAAGCATATGTGCTGTCACTACATGATGCATATGTGCTGTCACTACAAGGAACATATGTGCTATCACTACAAGAAGCATATGTGCTGTCACTACAATAAGAATATGTGCTGCCAATAAAAGGAACATGTGTGCTGTTACTACAAGAAACGTATGTCACTTCAAGGCGCGTATGTGCTGTCACTATAAGATGCGCATGTGCTGTCACTACAAAAAGAATATGTGCTGCCACTACAAGGAACATATGTGCTGTCACCACAAGATGCATATATGCTGCCACTACAAGGAACATATGTACTGTCACCACAAGATGCATATGTGCTGCCACTACAAGGACCATAAATGCTGCCACTACAAGGAACATGTGTGCTGTCTCTACGAGAAGCATATGTGCTGCCACTACAAGATGCATATGTGCTGCCACTACAAGAAGCATATGTGCCGTCACTACAAGATGCATATATGCTGTCACTACAAGGAACATATGTGCTGTCACTACAAGAAAAATATTTGCTGTCACTACAAGACGCATATGTGCTGTCACTACAAGGAACATATGTGTTGTCACTACAAGAAGCATATGTGCTGTCACTACAAGAAGCATATGTGCTGTCACTACAAGGACCATATGAGCTGCCACTACAAGAAGTATGTGCTTCCACTACAAGAAGTATGTGCTGCCACTACAAGAAGTATGTGCTGTCACTACACGAAGTATATGATGTCACTACAAGGACCATATGTGCTGTCACTACAAAGACCATATGTGCTGCCACTACAAGAAGTATGTGCTGCCACTACAAGAAGTATGTGCTGCCACTACAAGAAATATGTGCTGTCACTACAAGGACCATATGTGCTGTCACTACAAGAAGTATGTGCTGCCACTACAAGAAGCATATGTGCTGTCACTAAAAGATGCATATGTGCTGTCACTTCAAGAAGCATATGTGCTGCCACTATAAGGAACATGTGTGCTGTCACTACAAGGACCATATGTGCTGTCACTACAAGATGCATATGTGCTGCCACTACAAGATGCATATGTGATGTCACTACAATATGCATATGTGCTGTCATTACAAGATGCATATGTGCTGCCACTACAAGGACCATATGTGCTGTCACTACAAGATGCATATGTGCTGTCACTACAAGAAGCATATGTGCTGCCACTACATGGAACATATGCGCTGCCACTACAAGGAACATATGTGCTGTCACTACAAGGAACAAGTGTGCTGTCACTACAAGGACCATATGTGCTGCCACTACAAGAAGCATATGTGCTGTCACTACAAGAAACATATGTGCTGTCACTACATGGAACATATGTGCTGCCACTACAAGGAACATATGTACTGTCACTACAAGGAACAAGTGTGCTGTCACTACAAGGACCATATGTGCTGCCACTACAAGAAGCATATGTGCTGTCACTACAAGAAACATATGTGCTGTCACTACAAGGAACATGTGTGCTGCCACTACAAGGAACATGTGTGCTGTCACTACAAGAAGCATATGTGCTGCCACTACAAGAAGCATGTGTGCTGTCACTACAAGAGGTATGTGCTGCCACTACAAGAAGTATGTGCTGGCACTACAAGAAATATGTGCTGCCACTACAAGAAGTATGTGCTGCCACTACAAGAAGTATGTGCTGTCACTACAAGAAGTATATGCTGTCACTACAAGGACCATATGTGCTGTCACTACAAGAAGTATGTGCTGCCACTACAAGAAGCATATGTGCTGCCACAACAAGAAGCATGTGTGCTGTCACTACAAGGACCATATGTGCTGTCACTACAAGAAGTATGTGCTGTCACTACAAGAAACGTATGTGCTGCCACTACAAGAAGCATATGTCCTGCCACTACAAGGAACATGAGTGATGTCAGTTCAAGCCGCATATGTGCTGTTACTACAAAAAACGTCTGTCACTTCAAGGCGCATTTGTGCTGTCACTACAATACTCATACGTGCTGCCACTACAAGGAACATATGTGCTGTCACTATAAGAATCATGTGTGCTGGCACCACAAGGCGAATATGTGCTGTCACTACAAGAAACATTTGTGCTGTCACTATAAGATGCGCATGTGCTGTCATTACAAGATGCTTATGTGCTGTCACTACAAGATGCATATGTGCTGTCACTACAATAAGAATATGTGCTGCCACTACAGGAAGCATACTATTATGTGCTGTCACTACAAGAAGCATATGTGCTGTCACTACAAGGACCATATGTACTGTCACTACAGGACGCGTATGTGCTGTCACTACAAGGACCATATGTGCTGTCACTACAAGATGCGTATGTGCTGTCATTTCAAGAAGCGCATGTCTTCCACTAAAAAACCCGTTGTATCTGTCACTGTTATGAGGGTATGAGCTGTCACTACTAAATGCGTATGCGCTTGAACTACGAGGAGCATTTGATCTGTCATTACAAGAAACGTTTGTGCTGTCACTACAAGAAGGCTATGAGCTGTCACTTCAAGAAGGGTTTGAGCTGTCACTTCAAGAAGAGTATGTGCTATCACTTCAAGAAGGGTATGTGTTATCACTACAAGAAGAGTATGTGTTATCACTACAAGAAGGGTATGTGCTGTCACTAGGAGGAGCGTATGCGCAAAACGTTAAAAACAGGAGGTCTTCATTGTATTTAGCAAACGCACGTGCTGTAGACTTCACCAATGTATACGCACTATTGTTACATTCGAATTTCAAATTGATATTCAAAACTGGGTCATAAAATATCCAAGTTTTTGTTTACCTCTTAATTATTGATGACATTTATTCAAAGATAAGATGTTCTTTCCGATAAGCGATATTTTTTTCATTAAAACATTCACTTAACAATGCATAACCATTGATAAAGGTATGCTATGTACCTTACATAGCTGTTAAGTATCAATGAAAAGTTTAGTTTCGTAACTTCGATCAAAAATGTGTTAATATTCAGACAATGACATGCGTTTGTGAATTAAATGTGAACAAAAAAGGGCAGAAACTATAAGTCCAAAAATGAGACTATATAAGCTTGTTTCTATTATGGTTTACGTTTGGTAATTCTTTCTCTTTGTGAACGAAAATCAATAAAATATCTTTACAACGATATTCGTAATAGGTACTAAATATAAGTTGTTTCGAATTGTATTGCCATACTTAAGAAAATAGCAATAGTAGTAAAGACAAACTTTAAAATGTGGCCAAAGTTACAAAACTAACGAGTCTGGCTTCCTCCGCATTATTACCTCTGTGTGTATTTAATAGCCGATCTTGATGCTTAAGGGGTACAAGTCTGCTTGATTTGATAAAATACAATCGGTATCGACTTTGGGCGTAGAAAAAAATGAAATCCGATTTGAGGCATTCACTGTCTTTGGTCGTTAAACTGATAACACAATAAAGGTACCCGATAAACAAATAAGATTAAATGGTTGTGCCTGGTGGCCATCATCTGAAGATAATTATTAGCTGAATACGAATACAAACTAGAAATGCCGCAAAGAGACGAAATCGGCTTGTTTGTTTGTACCAACTCAATGTTTACACCTGTATGAGCTTGGTACATGCACATAGCTTTAGTTCATCGATTTATATCATTATTTAATACCTGGTTATGGAGACAAAAATGCCATTTATAAACAATGGCCTTGACCCAACTCGCTCACCATACACTGCCAAGTTATGTTTACACATGCCGAGTTGCATCACTTCACATCATTATTTGAAGATATTGATTGAGAACTATACAGTCAACCATTGGCCATTTTCTATTTAAAGCAACAGTAACATTGACCTTGACCCTACAAATACCAAAGCATTATAAAGGTATATCTTTAGATAAGTTTGCTATATACCTAGTTGCATCACTATAAACCATTCCTTACTCAAATTATAACATTGACACTGTTTATTAGTAATCCCTTCAAGTACTTATTTACATGAACTTTCTAGACATCAAGTTTCAACAATCTACATCATTCAAAATTATTGTTTCGAAACCTTTTTTCTATATAAGTATCAGCAATCTTGAATTTGGCAATAAATGCAATCCAAAATTACTTCTACACACACCATGTTTCATTGCTTAACATAATTCCTACATCAGTTTATTAGCAGAAAACGTTTTTCAATCTTCAAAAACAGCGACCTTGCCCTTGACCAAACTTTCCCTAATGCAATCCCAAGATAAGTTTTTACATCAGGTTGCTTGAAGCGAATTCCAATTAAAAGTTCGTCAATCCTGAATAAAGATATTTGGCATTAACTATTCATTCTATTTTTAATTACAACGACGTTGACCTTGGCCCCAGATATCCCATAATGCACTCTGAAGTTGCGTCTTCACATGAGCGTGTAGCATACCAAGTTTAATCAGTAAAGGTCAATATATAACTAAAGTCATTGATCGGAAACCATTTTTCTGTTGAAGCAACGGCGACTTTGATCCCACATCTCCCAAATGCAATCCTAAGGAACATTTCCACATGAGCTCTCTGCTTACCTAGATTCGCCACTATACATCAATACTAACTATTTTTTGAGCACAAACCACCGGTTTGGCGTCGGGCTGCCTGCTTGCTCCTCCAGCGCTGGTTTTCATTAAAACCTGGTCAATTGAAATGAGTGAAAATCAATATATAAAGTCATTTATTAAAGCTGCACTCTCACAGGTTGAACGTTTTGACAACTTTTTTTTATTTTTTTGTCTTGGAACGAGCCAATTTTTGCGAAAATCCATGGACACCAGTGATATATGACTGCTGATAAAATTTGATCACAGATTTTTATATTTAAGTTCGAAAATTGATGTTTTATGCATTTTTCTTAAACCGTTAGTAATGGTTTAAGCCATAACACATTTTCGAAAGGAAATATGAAAATCTACGATCTGATCTTTTGTCAGCAATCTTTTATCATTCTTTAACTTCTCACTATTTATAGTCGAAAGGCAGATACTTTTTCGTAACACTAGACAATTTCATCCTCTGAGCACAAACAAACTACTTTTCGGATCTTTTAACCTCTCTAATAGGACAATGTTGTAATATTTACGGTTGTTGTTGTTGTTGAGTTTATAAAGGTCTGCCCGCGCCCTATAATGGCTGCATTATGGCTTGACCCCGTCACATCCCCAAGTGTGACTTAAACAGAATTTTGAAGCCAAAAGGGGAGTTTTACCCCCATCGGTTGATGGGATATTCGTCAAAGGAGTAATTTTTTACCCAAAATGCCGCGAAACCTGCGATGAATGACATCTAGGGAGGTCCCACAGCTCTGAATATTGGATATGGTTTCATTTCTCCAGTCTTGTATCTTAAAAAACATTTACGTGTAAGAATGGTATTTTTTTGAAGGATGGGCAAGACTCACGGTCAGTTCATTGACAAGAAAGTGTTGTGAGAACAGGACTTTTTGCCCACTATATGTATTAATATTTCTAATATATATATGAACTGACCACTTTGTTGTTGATGCCCGACTATTGCCTCACTATTTACTTATTGGAAATTCTTCAAGACCAGAGAGTGCGTTGACATTACTTTGCCTACATGTTTTTTAAATGTACATGTACATATATAGAGAGGGTTATTATGGTTGTTTTAAAAATAATAATGATTAATAATATAGGTTTTTTTTTTTTTTTTTTTTTTTTTTTTAAAATGCATGCGCCCGATTTTTTCCATTTTAATATGTATGTGCGGGATAAAAAAATACATAGTATACTTTCTATACACAGGTATGTAGCCCCTGGTCCAGTGCCTTCTCTTTTTTATCAATAGGTCGTAACCATGTATATTTTCAAAATTTCAATATCTTTAAGTGAATGAATGAATTAGGGCTAGGATCAAAAACTGTTTTTCCTAACAATAAACCTGGACCAGAAGCGTTATATTACAACACCATCACCATAGCATGTAAAATCATCATGGACTTCTAATAGCACTATGGATGTAACGGTTTAAATCGGTAGAATTGTTAACTCAAAATGTCTTTATACAGTTTATACCGATATTGGTTTTCTTTCTTGACAACTTTCTTGTTCAATATAATATAATGTGTTTGTAGTTGTCAGGTAAACCTGCCATATTTGTTGTTTGTAATGAACGTATCTCTAAGCAAGGCGCCGGAGGGGATCGTGATGCCCCTCACTAAGATAAAGTTTTACTTATAGGGAATTATTTTCTAAGCTTCATTAGGATGTTTGAGCAGTCATTGTATTACCACCCTTTTGAAAAGGGCCCCAACAACAGGTACACGGCGTATACAATGAACGTGCTTTATATTTTACTTAGAAAAAAAAGAAATTATTTATGCTTTCTGTTTCTTTTGGATGATAAAGCAGTCATTGTATTACCACCCTTTTAAAAAAGGGCCCCAACAACAGCTACACGGCGCATACATTGAACGTGCTTTTTATTTTATTTTGTTTTATTTCTCAAGTTATTATTAATGTATGTTTTTTTGCTTTCTTGGGATGTTAAAGCAGTCATTGTATTACCACCCTTTTAAAAAAGGGCCCCAACAACAGGTACACGGCGTATACAATGAACGTGCCTTTTATTTTATTTTGTTTTATTTCTTAAGTTATTATTAATGTATGTTTTTCGCTTCCTTGGGATGTTAAAGCAGTCATTGTATTACCACCCTTTTGATAAGGGCCCCAACAACAGGTACACGGCGTATACAATGAACGTGCCTTTTATTTTATTTTGTTTTATTTCTTAAGTTATTATTAATGTATGTTTTTCGCTTCCTTGGGATGTTAAAGCAGTCATTGTATTACCACCCTTTTGATAAGGGTCCCAACAACAGGTACACGGCGTATACAATGAACGTGCCTTTTATTTTATTTTGTTTTATTTCTTAAGTTATTATTAATGTATGTTTTTCGCTTCCTTGGGATGTTAAAGCAGTCATTGTATTACCACCCTTTTGATAAGGGTCCCAACAACAGGTACACGGCGTATACAATGAACGTGCCTTTTATTTTATTTTGTTTTATTTCTCAAGTTATTATTAATGTATGTTTTTTGCTTTCTTGGGATGTTAAAGCAGTCATTGTATTACCACCCTTTTGATAAGGGTCCCAACAACAGGTACACGGCGTATACAATGAACGTGCTTTTTAATTTTTTGAAGATTATTATTTGTGCTTTGTGCTTATTATTGATGTTAAAACAGTCATTGTATTACCACCCTTTTCAAAAAGGGTCCCAACAACAGGTACACGGCGTATACAATGAACATGTTTTGCATATGTTGTTTAATAAGTGCTGTGCTATTTAGACCCTATTTCTTATAGAACCTTTTGTTTTGTGTGGTATTAAATTTTGTTTAGGTAGTTTATTCCCGACAGGTATGCAAACACTGCTTCCCTTACCTTCTCTGTTATATCAGGTTCGGGAAACAGCAGATGATACCTGTCGATGACTGACATATTTAGTTTCAGAAGTTCTATTTTCAGGCTTTCTCGTTGTTCCATATAAGTTGGGCATTTAAAGAAAATGTGATGGAATGTTTCTTTGTCTCCGCATTGGATACAGCAGTCAGTATTTGTATAATTCTCAGCAGCTAGCATACTGGTTCCTAAACGAAGTCGTGTGTATACTTTATCTTTTAGTGTATTAGTACTATATGTTTTGATTGTAGTGTTAATTTCCCCATACTCAAAATTGTGCTCAAGTTTATATACTTCAAAGTCTCTTACAAATTTGTTTTTTTGTTAGTTTCTTTATCCAGCTGTATGCTTCAGGGACGCTTAATTTGATGTTTGTTCGTGAACCTTGCCTTGATGCTTGTTTTGCAATTTTATCAGCCATTTCATTTCCTAAGATGCCTATGTGACTAGGAATCCAGACAAATGTTATTGACACTCCTAGATCATGAAGCAGTGTAGTATTATTTATTATTATATTAAGTATTTGCTGTAAAATTTCTGGTCGTGACCTAGAAAAGCTTGTTTTCATTGACATGAGTGCACTTAAAGAGTCTGATAGTATTGTTACTTTGTTGTGTATATTGTTTGCTTCTGCTTGCTGGAGCAGCATTTTTAGTGCAATTGCCGCCAGTTCACAAGAATAAATAGAAAGCCTGAAGTCAAATTTTAACCCACATTCAAAAAGGGGTGTCATATTTTGAGATAAGCCTACTATCCCGGCCCCAGCCAAATGGAGGTGCGGGTCTTTGCAATATTTACGGACTAAGTGCACCACTATATAAAGTACAGTGGTAAATCGCTTCTTAAACCCTCCACACTAAGCACAAGGAGCACTCCACCTCTCCCTCCCATCTTTCTCTTTTTATCTCTTGATATATCTCTCTCCATAATCTTATTTCTTACACTTAGCTTAATTTCTACCTTTTCTATTATTATTTATTGCATTACACGATCTATTAATTAGAAATCACTTTTCTCGTAGTTATTTGACACATTATTCTAATTCCTATGTATATGAACATTTGGTTTCATAGTTTATGTGACAACGTTATCAGTTTTGCTTTTCATGTGACGTTTTGGGAAAAGGCCGTAACTGATGTTGGTAAAACTCGTGGCCCAATCCCTTTGCATGTCCTTTTATATATATAAACGTAAGCTTTGTTACATTGCACTGTCTCTGTTTCTTTGTTGTTATCATCATCACATAATGTGTAAATGTATCGTCATGCAATAAAATATGCTTAAACTAAGGCTGGAATAAGGCGGAGAATACTTTGAAATCATGGTCAAGGTTTTATTTTGGCATTTTTATTGTTATGATAATAAAGGCCGGTACAGTTCGTTAGTTTTGTACATTTCTTCCAAAATATATATCAGAATAACTCATTTTTTAGTCAGTAATCTTTTTATTAAAAGAGTCAAATATACAGATACAAATGTATATCTGAAATAAAGTAATAATGATCACAAGCATACACTAGAATGAGTATTTTGTATGGAACAAACAAGTTTAACTCTGTTTATACAACTTCATACACTGGTACCCAGCACCGATTCATAAACTGGTACAGAGCACCAGTTTTAGTAACTATTACTAAGCAACAATTTCATAAACTGGTACCCAGCACCGATTCATAAACTGGTACATAGCACCAATAAACTGGTACCCAACACAGATTCATAAACTGGTACCGTACATAGCGCCAGTTTCAATAACTATTACCAAGCAACAATTTCATAAACTGGTACCAAGTACCAATTTTCAAATGTATATTTACATTGTATATAAAAAAAATGTGTTCATAACAAACAGAGGAATAAAAAAAACTATATGATCAGACTGTTAAGATAATTGATTTAATGGCAGATGGTTGATGACACGGCGATTAATAAACTCTACAGATAATGTTATATTGTCCAATCCGATGGCAGTATTTCTCAAATATACTTTGCATTATTTTGATAAACAGCAGTCAGTCGTTAATAATTTCAATCAGGTGTATCGGTAGATTTTTATAGAGGCTGGGTTAGTAAACAAAATATAAACTCAAGCACTAAGCTGGTTACTAGTATATTGATATTGTTTATATGTATGCATTGAACAAATAAATGTGCTGAGTTGCAGACACTCTTTGATAATGGAATCCTAATTATCTTTATACATCTCTTAGTACAACCTTACAATGCATAGAGCCTTTAACTTAACACCATTTGTCCAATATCTATATGATGTATACTCATTTTGTTACTGACAAAAACATAACATTTATCAACTTATAGCAAAATGTTCTTATAAAGAATATATATAATTTTAAGAGGTACAAACAGGCTTGTACAAAAACAATACCCAGACATGTAAGTGTCCTGCCAATATACACTCAATCAATAAAATACATTTAAAAACATAACTGAATATAAAATAACAATTATATACAAACGTGGGGTATGATATGGTATATTATATACATGAAAAGTTGCATAGAAATAAGAGCAATACTTTTATATCACAATGCAGCAAAAGTCATAACAAGATCTCAGAATGTGTTCAATGTTCTAACTTACCGAAGCGTTCAGGTTCATACAAATACAGTCGACAGACAGATATACTTTTAATAATTTAGAAGTGCTCTTACAAACATAAACCCTTACAACAATTTCAACTACTGGCAAATTTCCATTTGGTAACGAAATCAGTCGATAAATTTCTATTTTGTCATAAATTGTTTTTATTTATTGAGTTTTTAACAATCTGGCAGATGCTTATATAAAGGCATTTGAGGGACATTTACTACTTAACACCAGGAAAGTTAGCATCTTCTTTTTTTTTCTTATAAACAATTAGGAGGCCAGGCACAAATATCAACACTTACAATAACATTGTTGTACAATTATATTCTCAGAAGAAAAATTATTGATATAAAATATTTCGAAAAAAATTCTTGTTTTTTTTCTTCTTTATTAATTCTCATAATTATATATCTGAACAGGGCCCTTATCATGCAATAAATAGCTCTCAGAAGTTTCAACAACAATACAGTCAAACCCCGATGGCTGGAACTTCCAGGGACCGGTGAAACTACCTTGAGACTCGGAAAATTTGAGCCAAGGAGGAATGTCTACCTTCAATAAATAGAAATTGGTCCTTTACATCCAGTTCGAGCCAACAACAACTGTATTTCAATATACAAACACTAGCATTTAAGTGACACTACTTATTCAATCCTGTCTCTGACAATTAATATGGTACAAAAATATTTACCACAAACAGCTCTTGTGATTTTAACGCATTTTAAAACATATTTTGATGCTATGCCCTGCATGAGTTAAATTTCAAAAGCTTGTAGAGTGGGAGCAGTACCCAAACAAACTGCTAAAGATTGCAAAAAAAATGTTATTTAACCAACAAAAAAAACTACCAATAGAGAACAGGACAGTGATGTTATTCATAGAAGAGTTCCCTTAATCTGAAGGTGTGTATAATTCAGAGTAATTTATTTGCATTAAAACTTTGATGACAATAAATAAAACGAATTCATAACCTCAAAAGAAATCCATTTAACAATACATAATGTGGACCATTCTGTTAAAGTACTGATTTTTATCTTATTTTAGTTAGCTTGTAAACATTTTGGAGATAAACTCGTACAATCAAGTTTTCGATCGAATATGATAAAGTCAGTAGTGGTATTAAAAGTACACAATAAGAGAGATGTTTTTTTATATTTTTCTTCAGCTATATACAAAACCAAAATTCCACATTATCAACATTGTCATTACATTAAACGACCTGATTCAATATATTATATGTAAATGTATTAATTGTATTTAATGTGAACTAATTTCTGATGATTAATTAAATATATATATATATATATATATATATATAAACATGTTGAAAATAAAATATGTTTGAATCAAATGAATTAATGATACAATAATTGCAAATGTCATGCGATGACTATTTGTGAAGTTTTTGCGATTTGCGAAACTGGGTCATGCTTGAGGACTTTTAATGTTAACAACAAAAACAAATTTCAACCAAATGATAAGATTACAAAACAAACTCATAACAATAAGTTAATTTTATATAAAGAAACCTTTTTTAAAAAACAGCTAGATGGCCTGCTTATGTAGTACAAAACCTCACAAAAAAATGGAAATGTCACTATTTCCTTCACTGACCTTATTCTTGCTGACATTGTCACAAATATATGCCTAGGGTTTTAATTGTAAATCCTGAAAGTTAGAGTATGAGAAAGTCATGCCCAGAGCAGGGTTAAGTAGGTAAGACCCATTTTGAAATCGTTTCCAAAGTCATTAATACACATTTTATTGTATTTCCTACTATTTTTTATGCAAATGTCCGAGGTAAAAACAGTCTTTACAACTGTTGAATTGTCCGAGGTAAAAACAGTTGAATTAAGTCTGAAGTTAAAAGCTCTTAATCCTAATTCAAGGATAAATCCAGAACTTTACAACCCCTTATATGTACAACACATGAACATATACATTATACAATTCTCTTTGATTGTACTTGAGTTATCACCATGAATAATAATTCACCTGGCTCAATTTTTATCTTTAATGGTATACATGTAGTTTCATATACAAGGTAACTGGCAATTCAAGATATAACAATTCTTGTACTATATGTGTTAGCGTGAAATATGCCTCTTTAAATACATTATATGCGTACACAAATCATGAAGTTTGTAAGTTGTTTTAAATGTTTGATTAAAATGTTTAATGCTTAATACGGATAGATTTCATGGTAAGGTTTTTCAATTAAAAAAATTAATATCAATTTTAAGCACAGTGAGTAAAAGAGTAAAAATGTGTATAAAAAAATAACAATTTCTATGTACAAGTTGTTCATCTGGATTATATACAAAAATAATATATGTACAGTAACATAATGTCCATAATCATTTCAAACCAAATTATACACCTAATTACTTAAAGCGATTTCTTTCAAATTATCTGAATACATACATGTAATATTAACAATATGCATAATAATAATAATAATAAAGTTGAGCAAATCTCATTTCATTTTTTTTATTTTAAATTTAAAAGGTGAATGGGATAAACCAAAAATTCATCAATTTAATGAAGAGAGTTTTAATTTCGTTTTATATAACACAAATAGAACTTAATAATAATGATTATAGAAAAGGATTTGCATCAGGTTCGAGGCCACATGAAGTTTAGATTTGTTTATCATTGAAGACCCATTAAAAATTAAAGTTTCTAAAGCATAATTTTAAAGGAAAACATCGCTCTTGGCTTTTGCTGTCTTGAACACTTTCTGTTTGAAGTTCAATGAATAAAAGGTTAAAAATCAAAAGCGATAACGATTAATTGCAGTAGGAATTATGAATTGAAAATTGTTCCAAACTCATAATTCATGATCATAATAAAATAGGTAAGCCATTTGAATTAATGATCAATAATGAAATCAAAATTAAAAATGCATCCTAATAAAAATAATGAAAGGACTGCTAACTGCTATGAAATGCATACATTGCCGTGTGAAGTGTTTGTGTTAATTGACCTATAATTGTTAAATGATAATCTAGAGTTTTAGCCATGCTTAAAAAAGGACAGGGTGCTGCAGAAAAGGGACAGAGTGCCATGCAGGGAGAATGGGCACCTTGAGTTGGACTGTGAAGCATGAATTTCACAGAAAATGCAATGAATTGTGTTTAATTGAAGTAATAAAAGGTTTCATCTGCCAAATTTGTAAATTGTGTGTGTATTTAAAATCATACTCTTAACGTTCCATTCAAAACATAAGAACTATTTGATCAACTTGAGCATTTCATTCTATGAAGGCAAGAGGTTGTCTCCATGAGGGCAGAAGGGCGATACCCAAAAGGACAGGGTGCATCACCCTTACATAACTCTTCAGCTAAAACTCTAATAATAATCCCAGATACTTAGTAAGACAAAGACAATTAGATTAAAAATCACTGTTAATATTATACTGTACATTTTTTTTTTTATACCATTATAGAATCTCAGGGAGATTATTGATTTCCTTAATATCCCATCAATTATTGGTGACCTCATGCATGAACAATCAATTTTCAAAAGTGCTTGATTATCATAAAATGCTGCATAGTGTCTGCATAAAAGGAAGTATTTAAGATAAGAAAGAAACCGAATATGCTCTTTGAAGGTATAGTGTAGCATTGATAGATCATACTTAATCATTCATTAACGACATAAATAAACCATTCATGTATCGGTAATTTAAAAAAAAAATCATGCAAGAAATTAAATCAGCTATCTTTTAAAATGATAATTTTAAATAGAAATTTTAACTTCCTTGTTTCATAAACTCAAGTTTAAGTAGAAATGCGGTAATTCCTGCATTCAAAGAATGTTCTGTTCACTGAGCCGCTTTCTCATATACATGCAAAAACTTTGAAAGGATTTTTTGATTGATATAAAAGGAAACTGCGTAACATGAATCAGAAAATATATTCTTAACATACTTTAACCCTTAAGCACTGTTTACATTATCCTAAATAAAAACAAAACCACCAGGAAGTAGTTAGAATAACATTTAGTAAAACTCAACATAGATAAATACATATTACACCATTGCATAAGTTTGCTGTCAAAGTTAACAATATTGTTAACTGCGTTGTTGTTAACTATTAACTGTGAACTTCTTTATGATGTGCTTATACATTTAACTTAAAGCTGCACTCTCACAGATATACCATTTTTACAACTTTTTTTTTATTTTTGTCTTGGAAAGAGCAAATTTTTGCATAAATATCTGCAAACCAATGATATAGGATTGCTTACAAAAAATCACATCATAGATTTTCATATTTCCGTACGAAAATTAATGTTTTATGGCTTAACCCGTAACAGTTTAAGAAAAATGCATAAAACATCAATTTTTGAACTTAAATATAAAAATCTTCAATCCAATTTTTTGTCAGCAGTCTTATATAACTGGTTTCCATGGATTTTCGCAAAAATTGGCTCGTTTCAGGGCAAAAAATAAAAAAGATGCCAAATCGTTCAATCTGTAAAAGTGCAGCTTTAAACAAGTAAAGCTGCTACAGTTGCCTCAAAGCTTGTTAGAAATACTGCAGATCATACATGTGTCCATTAACTTACCATGCCCCAATTTCTTGAAACTTCTTAAGCTTAACAGGCTTAAGTTGTTTATTTCAATTAGCCCAAATACATACTAATAATGATTTTTGATAGATAAAAAATGGTTTCTTCTAATTAGCATACAGATTTTTCTTATATATTTTCTAAAACCACTTAAAGCTGTTAATATAACGCATATTATAGAACAGCAAAAATAATGAGTTTAGCTTAATCCTGTTATAAGGGACTTAAGAAGTTTCGAGAAATCCGGGCCAGAGCAGTAAATATTTGAAAGTTAACAACAATGAGAAAACCCAACATTGTTTACTTCAACTAAGTTCTGAACAATCAGCGCATCATATCATATATTAAAGAAACTGGTACTTAACTGTAACAATGTCATGGAAACATGTAAAAATCACCACAAAAACCAGTAGTTTTATATTTTCCACAACAATATTGTTATTTTATTACATTTTACATGACAGAAAAAAGCATCATATTAAAATCACCACATTAATAATTTTAATACTAAACAAAATCATTGTGAGTGACAATTATTAATTAATATTAGTTTTAAGTACTGTGCATAAAAAGTTAAATTTTCATCATTTTTTTTATAAAAATTAGAAAATTAAATAATCTTTACTTTTCCTCATATAATATTAAGCCACCCTTATATTTATTATAAACATACATGCATAAATCAGCTGTACAAGCATACTATCATCTACAGCAATGCCTTACATTTCTACCCATCTAAAACTCCTTTAACTTTACATTGGTTATTAACATAATTAAGCAATACAATGAAGGCACTGTTATTGAATGAAAGACAGAAATTTCACTTATATATTAACAACAACAACAACAACAAATAAACACAACATCACTTCAAGAGAAATATATAGTAGATTCTCATCACATTAACAAAGGCTAAATTGGAAGCAGGAGTTTGGCAAGCAGTATGATTTTTTGTGGTTTCATTTTCATTTTATAATAGTTCTGCAGCACCTTAGTTAGGCCTAAATAGCAGGGTGGGGCCCATTGCTTGCCCCTTCTGCCTTTCTACTACACCCTGCTGTGCCCTTTTGTTTGATAAAGTCAATATTCAGAAATAAGTATTCATAACAAAATTTTAGTATTGAAAGTAATAACCACATATACACAATAAGAATTGAACATTGGCACTTGCAAGTGAACGATAAAGGCTTATTCAATGCGCATCAAAAGTGCCCTTTCTTACCTAGCACCCTGCCCTTGAATGTTCAAATCCTGGCTGGAGCAATGGTTCTGTTTGTCAGAACTTAAGATATTTTCCAACATTATATTTTGTCAAAGTAAAAGCATTGGCTTGAAGCATATTCAATAACTGCCTTAAATTTAACACAAGAATCCAAGTGGTTTAGTTGGACAGTAAATATAACTGGCCAATATACTGAAAGGAATCACGGAGGTACCACTAAGAACAAAGCCCAATAAAAAACAAAAAACATTTGTTTTGGGTTACCCGACCCTACCTACGAAATAGGCGCTGACAATACTGTTTTTAAAGTCAATTGGTAAAAAAAAAAAAAAAAAATACAAGTCATAAATGTGTGTGTTTAATATGTAGTTAAAAGCTTTATTCCGAATGTTACTTTTACAGCATTCGTCAATAATGACATTAACGTTCTTATATAAAGTTTAAAAAAAAAAAAAAAAAAAGCCTACCTACCCTACCTGTTTTGGAAAAGGATGTAACCCTAACCAAACATATTTTTTGGGCCAAGTTTAAGAGTGGTAATAAATATACACATGTAGCCCCTGGGTTCTTGAACTTCTGACAATCGGGGTCTGTGATGAGAATCTAGAATGGAGTAGAAACAAAACTATCTTAGCTAGTCAAAGATGATTAAGTTTACCCCACAATGTACATGTATATCAGTGTGGTAATTTCCAGTTCGGGTCAATACGGGTTAAATTTTGTATGTGCTTTTTCGTAAGTTGCATTTTAACATCATTGGGCATTGTCCACGAAGTAATACCAGCATCATTCTGGTAAAACAAACGTCCTTTCGACATTTCATCTTTACTTAAATGAACCGTCCAACCCATTGGTAACTCTGCCAAATGCCGTGGAATGCCACATTCACAACGTTCACTTGATTTCAACACATCCTTTAACTTTTCTGAAATATCCTCAGACACATCACGAGCTTTCGAATACATATACGGGCCATCATCTTTTTGAGTGTTTATAGCTTGAGGTAACGGCAATGGTGGTCTGCTACTTAAATAAGACATGTTTGAGGGCATGCTTGCTTGCACGGACCCAATCGTGCTATTGGAGCCGTTGCTTTGGGTCCTTGGTCTCATCGGAAGAGCTGGCACTGACATTCCTGCACTACTTCCAGAATCGAATGACATGCTCTGTGCCATACGTGAAATACTTCCATTGCTTTGATTACTGTTTATACTCCTGTTTGAAACACTTCGCTTTAATGAGTCACCATCAAGACTTCCTTCAGCCCAGTCATCCCTTTTTATTGGCTTGCGAAGGTACACATTGCTTACATTTTCAAGATTTTTCACTGGATTGCTCGCGTAATAATCTACCAGGCTTTCAACACACTCAAACTTCTTTTCTGGCACTAGAAAATATAAGGTTCCATGCTTCCCCCCAGGTTCAGACATTAGGGTCGTATGCCGTACACTGTCATCAGAGCAGCTGAAACATGACAATGAAGCACATTAGTATACAAAAAACTATTTTAACCTATATTAACTATATATACCAATGCCAGATTTTACAATATAGATAATATTGTAAGACAGATAATAAGCAAGGCGAAATATGTTAGAAAAGCAAGATTTTCTTTTTAAATTTCATTTCTCAAGATTCCTCTGCAATCAGCATTTCAAGATGATATGGGCAATATTTTAAATTATATTCCATGGAAGATATAGAGGATATTTGTTTATTTCAGTGTAAGATCGTATTTTATTTCACGAGTGTCATAGAAAAACATATTTTCACGAGTGGCGAAGCCACGAGTGAAAATGTAGTTTTTTTATGATCACGAGTGAAATTAAATACGATCTTACACTGAAATAAACAAATTTTCTGTTTCTTTTATGCTTATTTTCGGAGTTTTATTTGTTTTTTTATTTATTTCTGAATTACCCCCTTTTTTGAAAAGGGTGGGCTTTACGCCGCTACCCGTGGGGCGCCCCTCATGCATAATTATAGCTGTCAACTTTTCTACTTTCAGTTTGCTGAGAAATAGTTCTCTGCTATTCATTCTTAATGCTTAATATTCGCTCGTTTTTTATTGCAAAGCTTTATGAATAGTAAACATGAAGTATTATTAGTGCACTAATGTTCCAAAAAATAATGAAAACACTATTTTTATTTTAACCAAATTACTACACCGATATTAATAGAATGAAAATTTGGAAGGTCAAATGTGTTAGCAAAACAAATGTGGTTACTCATTGGATTTTAACCATTCTTCTTAATTTAAGACAGGATATACGCATGTTTTTAAAGTAAGTTAATATTCAGTCATCTTACTGTCAGAGACCAGTCTGTTTCGCTTTAAAATGTTTGTTTTCCGGAAGAGTAAATGCCACGCTAGTTTCTTGACACATTTTGAGATGTGGGTGGGGTAAAAAATATCGGATCTATCTGTAAATTGTTGTGTGAATTCTCCAGGAAGCTCATTTTACGTACTACAACGGTTAACAGTTCAAAATACATTTGAACGATGCTATAAAATTTTATTTATGTTCAAACAGTTGTTTTTGTCTGTAATTTGTTTGGAATGAAAGCAAATGTTCGAACATTTAGCTTCAAAGATTAGTATTAAAAATGTTTGATAAACGGGATAACCGGTAATAAACGGTAAGTTGTTAATTTCCAATTATATATTTATTTAAATTTATAAAATATTTCTTTATTTTTTTAAACATTTTTTGACATAATTTACTGAAGTCCAGTGTTCTGTTTTGACCAAGGCAAGTACATGTAACAACAAAGGATTTTAAAAGTAGTTCTGAAAATTGATATTTTCACTCCTTATTTTGCAGTGAAAATATCAAATTGATATTTTCACTGTTGTTATTTCACTGTTAAAACCCCATATTTCATCGTAAAGCATGAAAGAAAACAACATACCAATGTGTATCAATTATACAATAAAATTTGGTAACCTGCTTAATTTATCCTAGAAATGTGAAGTTGGATTTAGGAATCAAAGTTGAATGATAACAATTATTAAAAAAAATAAAATAAAAAATCAGTAAATCTACTGGTAGCTACCATTCACCAAAAAGAAAGTTTTAGTCTTTTAACATAAGACGTTCAATTGTTGAGTGTTCAATTGTTTTGTGTTATTTTCAACAGAAATAATAAAGAAGCTTCAATTTGCTCTGTTTTCTTTATCTTTGGTACTTTATCCACAGCCCTAATTTCCCAAACAAATAAATTCATTTTCTTTCATGCTTTACAATGAAATATGGGGTTTTAACAGTGAAATAGCAACAGTGAAAATATCAATTTGATATTTTCACTGCAAAATAAGGAGTGAAAATATCAATTTTCAGAACTACTTTTAAAATCCTTTGTTGTTACATGTACTTGCCTTGGTCAAAACAGAACACTGGACTTCAGTAAATTATGTCAAAAAATGTTTAAAAAAATAAAGAAATATTTTATAAATTTAAATAAATATATAATTGGAAATTAACAACTTACCGTTTATTACCGGTTATCCCGTTTATCAAACATTTTACTGATCTTTGAAGCTGAATGTTCGAACATTTGCTTTCATTCCAAACAAATTACAGACAAAAACAACTGTTCGAACATAAATAAAATTTTATAGCATCGTTCAAATGTATTTTGAACTGTTAACCGTTGTAGTACGTAAAATGAGCTTCCTGGAGAATTCACACAACAATTTACAGATAGATCCGATATTTTTTACCCCACCCACCTCTCAAAATGTGTCAACAAACTAGCGGGCATTTACTCTTCCGGAAAATAAACATTTTAAAGCGAAACAGACTGGTCTCTGACAGTAAGATGACTGAAAATTAACTTACTTTAAAAACACGCGTATATCCAGTCTTAAATTAAGAAGAATGGTTAAAATCCAATGAGTATCCACATTTGTTTTGCTAACACATTTGACCTTCCAAATTTTCATTCTATAAATAGCGGCGTAGTAATTTGGTTAAAATAAAAAGTGTTTTAATTATTTTTTGGAACATTAGTGCACTAATAATACTTCATGTTTACTATTCATAAAGCTTTGCAATAAAAAACGAGCGAATATTAAGCAATAAGAATGAATAGCAGAGAACTATTTCTCAGCAAACCGAAAGTAGAAAAGTTGACAGCTATAATTATGCATGAGGGGCGCCCCACGGGTAGCGGCGTAAAGCCCACCCTTTTCAAAAAAGAGGGTAATTCAGAAATAAATAAAAAACAAATAAAACTCCGAAAATAAGCATAAAAGAAACAGAAAATTTGTTTATTTCAGTGTAAGATCGTATTTAATTTCACTCGTGATCATAAAAAAACTACATTTTCACTCGTGGCTTCGCCACTCGTGAAAATATGTTTTTCTATGACACTCGTGAAATAAAATACGATCTTACACTGAAATAAACAAATATCCTCTATATCATACAAAAATAATACATTTTGGAATATGTCTAAAACTACAGTAACCATGGATATCATATCAGTCATCGAAATTATGTTTTTGGACGAACAAGCCCGAATTCTTAAACTAGTGCTTGGCACTACATTTTTGATTTAGCATTGCTATAACAAACCCAGAACTTGAGCAAGCCCAGAAAACATTTAACCAGTGCAGGGCTTGCCATCTTGTGCTTAGGATTATGTGGACAATTGAATGAGATATGCATGGACCTCCAAGTCAAGTTTGAGGGCCATGGGTGCAGGCAGTGTCAAGTTATCACATAAACAATCTTCTGTGTTAAATGTCACTGTGACCTTGACCTTTGACCCAATGGCCCCTAAAATCAATAAGGGTCATCTACTGGTCAGGCCCTATTTTCATGTGAAAAGTTATCACTCGGACAAGCTTTGGTCTACCGACGGACCGACCGACCGACATGTGCAAAGCAATATACCCTTCTTCTTCGAAGGGGAGCATAATAAAGTTAAAGCTCAACAATTACCCTCTAGACTTACAATATTGATGCTGTGAGCCTTGACCTGTCTCTGTTACTTGGTCGGAGTAGGAAATGATAAGGCTTGTTTTTGGCTCTCTTCTTTATAAACTTGGCCACCTGGAAGTGTAAAGAGTAAAGATTAGCTGAGTATTTGTAACTTTTTTATGTATTGCTTATATTGTATTTTAGTTTATTATAAACCCATCATAAGTCCACACGCAATACATGTCGCAAAATACAGTAGTCCGTATTCCACCCCAGTGTAATACGGCCGTATTCCACTCTTGTGATGTCACGCCATAACAAATATCATTGCGCGATGTTAAAATGACATCATAAAACATAACAAAATTTCATTAAAATGACATTTATTATGAAAACATGTGGCTTTTAAGTGATCTAACCAGTAATGCATATGATAAAAGGGTTATTAGTACTGAGTTTTGATCTGAAATGTTGGATTCGACTCTCTTGGATTTTTGAAGATTTTGATTTCACTCGGCTAACACCTCTTGAAATCTGAATCTGTAAAATTCCATTCAAATCGAATACAAACTCCCGGATCAAATCGCAGTACTAATAACCCTATTAATTATATCAGTCAATAAACCCCACTCACAACATATGTCAAAATATGTAGCCCGTATTCAACATCCAATACAGCCCAATTCTACTCTGTTGCAATATAATTGTGATTATAACAAGTATCATTGTGCACTGTCAAAATAATGTCATTAAACCAAATAGTGCTTCATTAAAGTGCATCTTAATATGTAATGATGTTGTGTCATAATTTATGTAATAACATGTCTATAAAGTGATTTAAACCAGTAATACAAATAATGAAAGGGAAATTAATAGTGTTTTGATTTGTGCCATATTCGACTCAAGTGTCTTTTTGCTAGTGTTGGGAATCGGTTGCAATTTTACTATCGATGATCGGTTCCACTCATGTAACCGATTATCGATAGTACAATCGGTTTTCAAAAGACTAGATAGTACCTGAGTTGTAGTTTTATTCATGTACAGTATTAAACTCTTAATCATTATATGCATATACCTTATGTCTATGATTGAAGTTATTAAGTGTTGTTGTATAAAAAATAGTTCATTTTCTTGCTCATTGTGGCTTTCATCAGCCATTTTGTTAAAGATAACATCTGAACACTTACTACTATATTTTTATTTTATTTTTTTCGATAATCGATTATAACTAAATACTATCAATTGTCGGCGATTTCAGGCCCAACCAATCGATTTTCGATTATAATCGATCATCGGAACATCACTACTTTTTGCAGATTTTGAATCTGCAAAAATCTGTTGGAATTGAATACAACCCCTGATCAAAATGCAGTTCTAATAACCCAATTGTATTTCTATGAATTAAACACTCTGGGAATTATACCTTCTTTACCATATAAAATATTAAATGATTTATACTTAATTTGTAATGAAACAATAACATTTGTGTTGTTGTTATTCTTCAAATGAACTACATGTACATGTATATCCAATGCTAAATTTACATGTACATGTGATTGTTCACAAACCTCCTCTGTAGTTCTGAAGTGGTCATGGAAGTAGGGTAAACTTCTCCAAGACATATGAGGATCAAATCCATTGGCCATGCCGGAATCACATCAGACTCTTCCAACAGGCAGCAAGGGTGGTAACATTATCAACTATGAACCTGGAAAAACGTTAATGAAAATGTTTGATTTGATGAACAATACCTGAATTTTGAACACCAAATTTTCATGTAGAAAAATTGCACCTCTCACTGAAAATTTAATTGTCAGGGATTGCCATTTTTAATAAGCTATGAAAAAGTACTCCATAATGTCTTTGCATAACACAATATAATGTTTATAACAAAAATAATTTCCATACATGTACATACATTTTGTATATATTATATATTTGTTATTTATATTCTTTGAACTGGACATCAAGATTTTTTTATAATTGTAATGCAAATGGTATGATTTCCTGCATTCTTAGCTCAAAAATTGATTTTTCTTATTCAGTATTCTTCAAAGACACAGTAGTAAGTAGTTATGTTTATACTGACACCAGTGACGTATTCAGTGAAATGTGTAAAACGCGGCCTCCCTGAAGTCTGCTGACCTTGTACATAAAAAGCGGGGGTTGCGTGAATCATGCTTTTGTACACAGATATTCAAAAATTAAATGCTATCAAGTAATACGTCGAACACTCAGTCATTCAGATAGGAGAGTATGAAGATTTTATTATATTACGACAATATCGCAAGCTTCCTTCACTTTCATACTGGCTGAAGTCATTTTCAGACAGGAGCATAAATGTTTTTGCTTGAAGGATGATCAGATCGCCTGACTCATGGGAGGCATGAGGAGATTGAATTGCAATGTCAGGGTGGAATCTAGTGACTTCAATGGGGTTCTCACATGGGTAACCATCTATAAATAATGGTATTTTCTGCTTGTGTGAAATATTTTAGATTTTCAATGTATTTTCAAGATGCAATGCCAAAATTTCAACTTGACCAAATTTGTAGAATGACGCAAAGCTGTGTGCAGCGTGGATTTTTCGCATTAAATTGAGTGCAACCATTAATAAGCACATCACTGTTAAATTTAAAATCGAAGGCCATACTATTTTTGATTGGAAAAGTGAAGGTCCAATGTATTTCACACCTAATGCCAATTTATCATGGTGGGGAGAGCCACGAAAGCGATTGGATGTTGCGTCGAGCAAAATTTTCATGACACACCTTCTGCAAACAGTCAACCATTGCAAATACAAAAGCAGATCATCATGCAATTATACGGCAGACAGGCTTTCATGCTATTTATCAACTGATACAAAAGCTTTGAATTGTCAATATAACTATTTTGATAAGGATGTTAGCTGCAGGAATTAAGGCATGTCAGTGCGATTTATACATGTCGGTACTTAGCCTCGCTGCATGAATGGACGTTGGCTCCGACAAGTCATAAAGGCCTGGCGGAAACCCTGATATATCTATCTGTCTACAATATATTTCTGAGTTCCAAGGCAATATACTATTTTGTCTGGGCTGTCAGTAAAGTAAACTGGATAAAATCACTACCTTTGTGACAATTTCCATGAGGGAAATATCAAATATATATTGTGTAAACTATATATCAATATTACCAATCAACTTTACCTTTCAATTACTTAATATTTTCTTATTTACTAGAATAATCGTTCCTGTCATTACCCGGAAGTAAATAAATAAAATTGAATACAGTACTACGCATGCGCAGATATCGAGTCAAATCGGAAAAACACAAATCGGGTCAAATAAGAACCGGCACGCTCATACAAACCTACGAAACACATGCAAACATAATTGTTTTCATGCGAGGAAATAGGCGAATAAGAGAAAACGAGAAATAAACATGTCATTCGGGTAGTAATGGATCCAGCTATCTAGACGTGGGCCCCTTCCTCAGAATCATAATTTATTTGGTTTAAACTATGATGTTGACAAGGGGATTTGGAGTACTGTCCAATATTATTGACATGAAAAGTTAACTTAGAAGTAGACTATTTTAGGTGGGGTGAGATGGGGGGGGGGGGGGGGCTGGCGTCGCGATCGACCCCCGGCCTGGATTCACTAGTGGAACTTAGCCTTTAAATAACCAGCATACGTCCGGCTTCACCGTTCTTTAACCGCACGCTAGTTGTTGGGCATTGTTATTGACTATGTGGTAAAAACTTACGTCATCCATTAATTTGGTGATTGAATTGAGTTCATCCTATGAATTATATAAAATATTACTTAGATACGCAAAAATTGATGTTTAACACAACTAAAGACTACTTATCATACGCGAGCATAAAATCTATTTTGGACAGGACGCCTTTATATACCCAAATGAACTGTTAACTTGACTCCATCATTGACAAAAATGCATGATATATATATATATATATATATATATAGGATAAATGAAATGTATCCAAATGCATTTTTGTTGCCAATTTGCGTGTATACATTTATACATCCTGATTCGTGACGTAAACTATTGTATACCATCAATTGTCAATTAGATGCATTAATAATGTTCTGTTTTCCTCTATTACCGATTCAAATTAACTTGTATTGTTATTAGCTGTATTAAGAATTGGTCCAAATCAGGATTGTATTACTTGTGAAATATTTAAATCGAGTTGTATTCAAACCTTTTTGCCACAGCACCGGGTCATATACTTCGGAAAATACATTAGGTTCCACTTATACAAGTGCACACAATCGTTGTGGAATAATGAAATGAGTGAGTTCAAGGGGACGCATACTAAAAGATTAGAAAGGCTTGTTATGTTTACTGAATGAGAACGCATTATATTTACATATATACACCAGACACATGCCACTAAGGGCATAAACAAAACAGGTATCCTCTGCAGTCAGAATTCGAATCATTTTTACCAGTGCGCATTACCACTGCAATGTTATTAATTTTCAAATGACTTTGCATTTAGATAGATGTCATATCGTGTCCATACACTTCAAACGTTTCGAAACCTTCATCTATTGCGTTTTAGTCTGCTATGGTATTTAAAGGAGCTATAGACACCAGATGGTCCCAACAATCGGCAAATACATCATTACCGACGAACAATCCTAGAATTGTCATTATGAGCTAGGATGAGGCCGATAATATATAATATTTTACATGATAAACTAATATTTTGTCGCTATCTCGGCTAAGTTTACCCGTTTAAAATTAGCGCATAATGTTTTCCCAGTGTGTATATTTAGCATGTGCAAGTCACGTGATTAGTACAGAACCCATACCGACGCTATTCTTAAATTAACTGGGATTTACGTGAAAGACAACCCCAATTAATTTCGAATTGGAAATATACGAACAACTGCAAAACATGCATTAGTCGTTAGCGATGTGATAATCAGTATTTAGTAAGATGCAATGCGTTGTACTCAGCGATATCAATTTTATATAACATGTATAATAATTTGACAGTTTCCTTTTTTTCTTGCATCTGTATCATCTGGTGTCTAGTCCCTTTAAAAGCTACCACACATGGTATAAACACTAAACAAATACAATTAAAAACAAACAAAAACACGTCCAGAAACATTGATTTTAACATGTTTATTATTATAAGTTTAAATAAGTTTTTTTTATTAAATGTTTTGCCTGTAATATTTACAAAAATAGTTTTTTTTAACTACGAGTTATTTATTCGATTTTAGAAATCAAAGTTTTGATAGTTTTATTTAATGTACACTTTTTTATTTTTCGCTACATTAAATATTTTTTCTTAGGAAAATTACTTTTTCTCAAAAGTGATACGTGCATGCATCAAGCCAATTGTTTCAATCTTAATCGAATGAAAGGTAACCAAGCTATCCTGAAAACCAAACAATGTTTCAGTCGCTTTTGCTAATTGAATAATACGTAGACAGTGTTATAATACTATACAATCACACTTGACTATATTATTTCAAACATGCAATATTCATTTGGTGTTTACATTTACTTGTTGGCAAATGTTTATCAAATATTTTATCAATTTTTCCTTTGCGTAATCTCATTTAGAACGATTCTGACGGAAGAGTCAAGTTTTATAAAGCATATTTCTGCTAATCTAAATCGGAGGCTTTTGAGCATCACATTCTGATGTCTGCGCATGCGTACACTTTCTCATGAATGGTTTTAGTTCGGATATGCACGCCATTTTGAGAGGGTTGTTTGATCTCTTGAGTAAGCTTCCTCCATGTTTACAGGGTCAGAATGGTTCACTTTAATCCCAATGCCAGTCCGTGCCCTCTATAGACAGACTCCAGACTCCTGGATTCGACTATTGCTCTGCGCTGTTGTCATGGGATATCCAATTTTACCTTACTCTTGATATAATCTATGAGACAATTTGATTATAACAGGGTTAAAGATATTTAAAATTTTGAACCATGAGTTGAGTAAATTATCAAATTTATCAAAACTCAGCAGGGCCGTTGAAATGTTTATAGTCGATACCGGCGCCTCGTTTTTGCTTGAGAAACATTCAGTATACAGTTAGTTTAATAAAGTAAAAGCTGCAGTCAGAATCATTACTAATATGGCAAACAATTAATTTAATGAAATAACACAGGACATTGAGGACATACATAGACCATAGACATTCAATTCAAAGCGTATATGAATAAGTATAACTTTCATCAATTTTTTTTATTGCAATTGTAATTGAACACTATTATACAATTATTGAACATGTTAGTTATCAAATATGATGTGATATTCACCAGTGAAAGAGATACTGAGTTGAACAGAGGCGCATCATGTTAAAACGGACACTGGTATTTAAATTCAATACATGCACAAGTATAACAAATATAAAATTTAAGTGATAAACCTTTAACTACTTACTAAAAGATGCATTTATGGAAAATATTAATAATTGATAATAATATTGTAGACGTCTAACAATGTTTTTAATAGCTGAAAGAGCACAAATATTAAATGGTTGCTGAATGCTAAACTATTTACAGTAATAAACTCATAAGGTAGAAATACAGTGTTTTTCTGCACAATTCTTTCAAATTAAACACGGTTTCCTCCATAAGAACCATTGTTTTCGATATATGTTTACCCCTTTTAGTAAGTTAAAGCAATTGTATTTATTGGGGTACACTTTATTTGGGAGTAAGAGTGCATCTTTAAGTGTTATGTTGTATGCCTCAAAACCATTTTGAGTTCTATAGATGAATACTGCAGTTTATTTCTTAATTTCGATCCATTTCATATACTTCAACTTTTTCAGTGGTACTGTGTTATCTAATAGGGTAAACCCTAGAACCATTACGAATGACTATATATTTGATACAGTTGAATGGTGTCCAGACCAATCAAAAGCAGTTTATTTTTAGACAATATAATGATACTTTTTGTCCCTGGCGCACAAACTTCAGGATGAATCTGGTATTAAATCATATCTTACATGTCATCTGAGCGGATAAACAAATCAAAAACAGAACACAGTGATGTTAGAGACATAGTTATTTTGTAATTTTACTAACCATTGAGGCTGTTTATGTACACAGATTATAAAAATGTGCTGATATATTATCTAAATAAAAAATACAAGTAATAAGTATTAAATACAGATGATAAATTTCTGAATTTACAAAACAATTGGCCCAGCAGCAACGACATAATTATGTTCTGTCAGTAGCAGTATGTATTTGTACTAGCTCTTCAGCGATGTTTGCGGCACTTTCTTTGACATCAACAATTAGGTCCGCATAATTTGGTAGGCACTTAAAAAATCGCAGTTTCAATGGAAGCATTAGATGCTTTGGAACACTGGCAGGTTTATCGTTCTTTGAACATATGCTGACCAAAAGTCCCGCAATAATGGCACAAAAGAGATCATGAAAGAGAAGTAGAGGTACGAAATTGAGTACAGGTTGTCGACCCCTTCCATGTCATTTGTTGAAGCTGTGATTGGATTCAGAACTGTTATAGATGGATCGACTGTGGTGTTATCATATAATGACATGTTGGTCATTTGTGCTGGTGAAAATGGATAATCAGTAGTAAAATTTGAGAAGATTTCTTCATCAGGGTAGCATTTGTCCGTTGGTCCTAGGGGTAACCACGATGTTTTCTTTCTTCCCGGTGAAAAACTATACCCTAACGATATCCAAAGTGCAAGACAAAGGCCAACAACTATACTAGCTATTAGACCCTTCCGTGTAGTAAATTTGATGAATATCGATAGAAAGAATATTGCGTAAATAGGCCCATTAATGGCTCCGAGGATGCTTGAAGCAATTTGATTTATCGGACCTTTTATGTAACTTATTAAAAGTCCTACACCAATGCAAACTAATCCATTAAGAACAACAGCCAGTTTTGAAATGTTGGTTAGTTTCTTTTCTGACATTGTTGGCCATCTTGGTTTTATCAAATCCCCAGATATAATGGCCGACACACTACTAAAGAGGGAAGAAATTGTGCTCAGTGATGCGCTGCATAGAGCAGCTAGACATAGTCCTGTTACTCCAGGAACAGTTTCAAACATCTCTAAAACAGTAAATGACATAATCTGGTTAGGGTTTGTGATTTGTCCTGAAGCTAAAGGGTCACAACCTTTCTTCGTAAAGTATGCATATGCAATGAGACCTTGGAACATGACTAGCATATGTTAGATGACAAATCCTGGGATAGAAATAGCAGCAACTTTTCTCGCTTCTTGAATTGACTTGGTTGAATTCAGCCTCTGAATAACGGGTGGTCTACATGAAAGTCCGACACTTCTGAGAGCAGTACCGACCGTCAATGTCCAAAACGTATGCCCTGTGAAAGGATTTGGATCGAAATCGAACACTTTCATTCTCCCCGTCCTTGAATTAATATCAATCACCGTTCCAATACCACCAAAGCTTATAGTTCCATAAACTAAAACGGCAAGTATAACTACAAGCATAATCACGCCTTGGACAACATCGGTAACAACAACAGCTTTAAGTCCACCTAATGCTGTATAGAATACAGCTATCAATACCATTGCAACAATATAAACCCATGCCGACAAGCTCGTTACAGACTCCAATGCAATTGCGGCTCCAAAGATGACAATCCCGGCGTACAGAGTCATGAACAAAGTGCTTAGCCACATTGCAAGTTGCCGAATCATGAGTGACTCGTGTCTCATCTCAAGGTATTCGAAAACACTCGTAATTTGAAGAGGATAGAAGAGCGGAATAGTGATGAAGAACATCATAGAATACCCGATAGCCATTCCTATGTTGCTCAAGCAGAAGATGAAGCCATGGATGTAGACTTCGCTGGGGTAGCCAAGAAAAAAGATAGAGGACTGAAATGTGACAAGCATCGATATCGCCACTGGTGTAGCCATCAGTTTGCCTCCTCCTCTGTGATAAAAGTAGGATGACACGTGTTTCAGATCTTTATACGAGTAAAGTATGCCAGCGAAAAGTGACACTAAGAACTAACTAACTCAATGAGATCCGCAGTCTGTAAACGATTTTCAAATGCCATCTTTGAAATCAGACCTGTAACCAGTGCAACTATTCCCTTTAAACACTGATGCAGATGAAATGTTATGCGATGCTATATTATATTCAAGGAGCTCTGAAGTTTAGAATTAAAATTTCATAGTCATGTATTAACATGTTCAGTTAATAATGTGAGAATAGCTTTCAGCACACGAACAGTTGGTAAGTGTAAGTGTTAGAGCACGAACCTTTTTAGTTCTGGTAGTTTTTATATCGTAATTTAATACATCTGGTGAAGTTTTTCTAAACTTGCACAAGCAAAGAAGATGGTGCACTTCTGTCAGAGACAGACTATCACGTTTATACGTATGTTTGTTTTGTTGGTGTTGTTGGTGCTGGTTGTGTTTGTTATGTTGTATTTATAATCAAAATTAAAGTTAAGGTATTTTGTACTAATTTTAATGGTCAAACATGATGTACATGTATGTTTGATATTCATTTAAATTTAAGTTTAAGATAAAAACACTTTCGTCTCAATGATTCAATTTCTGTGTTATGAAATACATAATCTTGTTGTGTGTTGTTGTTTTTTGCGACCGTCATCTGCAATCGCTGCAATGAAACACTGACATGCCTTATCGGTCAGATATACATGTTTTGCCAATGTTAATAGACTGCAATATCAGCTTTGCATTGGGTGACATAGTCAGTGTAGGACCGTCCTTATTTCTGGATTATGTGAGCATTCATAATCAGGATGCACTACCTGTTAAAGATAGCTTTGTGTAGCTGAATTGAATAGTGTTTCAATTGTTTTTCCTTTTTTTGCATTTCTTTGCCTACATTATAAACATGTTTTTTGATTGCGTTTAATCGCACGTTGGAGCACCAAGTGAACTAGATCCCAACAGCCTCATACTCAACGGTTCTGGAAAACTGGGAACCGCCTTTACCATGCCAAGTTTCCGTATAACATGGCTAAGACCTTGAACCAGTTTCAAGATCCCGAATGGGGCTACATTGATCCAAAAGAATCCAGGATAAATTTGGTGTGTCAAGTGCGAATACAATAACACATCTTAACATACCAGTCACAGCTCTTACCAAGACGGTGGCGGATCTGTGGTCTCGTGGTAGCACACTAGACTTTCAATCCAGGGGTCGCAGGATAAATTCCCCGCCGCACCACTTATCAAATACTAACTGTCTTCCGGGAAAAACGTTAAATGGGGGTACCGTGTGACAGTGCTTTACACACTGGTGCACATTAAAGAATCAGAGTAGCTCTAACCAGGGTTACATTCTGTCTGTGCACTATGCTCACCTAACATAAAATGACTAACAATCTTTACGTAGCACTCGCCGAATGGGCAAGTATAAATAAGGTTACACACCACCATAACCAAGACGTTGCCACCCGGAAAATTAGACCCGGTTCTCAAGCAGGTGTACGGACTACTGAGGCGCAAACTAAACTGGTGATTTTGCTAATTACTAACAGTAATACATTTTAATATAATGCAATGCCCCTGGGACCGTATTTTCTAACTCAATCTTTTTTTTTAAATCGAAAAAATCTTATAATTCAAGAGTAACAAGAGCACCGCGAAACGGAGCATTATACGCCCGAAGAAGATTCGGCTTGAGGTCTTTAATAAACATTAGTGAAATTAGCCTTTGAGGTACGGACCTGGAAAGCATACTTGACAAATCCTTTTAATGTAGAGATGATTTGTATAAAGTTATTTGAAAATTGCTTTAGTAGTAACCCAGTTATGGCCTGGACATGGAATTGCTAACGTCCCCCATGGAGATTCTAGTGTTTGAGGTATGGACCTGGAAATTGCCCGCGACACATCCTTTTAATGTAATGATGCTTTGTATAAAGTTATTTGAAAATGACTTTGTTAGTGATCAAGTTGTGGCCCGGACACGGATTTGCTAACGCACCTCCATGGTGATTCTAGTCTTTGAGGTATGGACCTGGAAATTGCGCGCGACACATCCTTTTAATGTAATGATGCTTTGTATAAAGTTATTTGAAAATGACTTTATTAGTGACCAAGTTGTGGCCCGGACACGGATTTGCTAATGCACCCCAATGGTGATTCTAGTCTTTGAATTATGGACCTGGAAATTGCGCGCGACACATCCTTTTAATGTAGAGATGATTTGTATAAAGTTATTTGAAAATCGCTTAATTATTTACCAAGTTATGGCCCGGACACGGATTTGCTAACGCCCCCAGTGAAATTAGCCTTTGAGGTACGGACCTGGAAAGCATGCTTTACAAATCATTTTAATGTAGAGATGATTTGTATAAAGTTATTTGAAAATTGCTTTAGTAGTAACCCAGTTATGGCCTGGACATGGAATTGCTAACGTCCCCCCATGGTGATTCTAGTGTTTGAGGTATGGACCTGGAAATTGCGCGCGACACATCCTTTTAATGTAATGATGCTTTGTATAAAGTTATTTGAAAATGACTTTATTAGTGACCAAGTTGTGGCCCGGACACGGATTTGCTAACGCACCCCCATGGTGATTCTAGTCTTTGAGGTATGGACCTGGAAATTGCGCGCGACACATCCTTTTAATGTAGTGATGATTTGTATAAAGTTATTTGAAAATCGCTTTATTAGTTACCAAGTTATGGCCCGGACACGGAATTGCTAATGGACGGACAGACGGACAGACGGACAGACAGACGGACAGACGATGGAGGCCATAACATAATACGACCCTTAGGGCGTATAAAAAGTGCAATACCAAAATTGTAAAAAAAAATATTGATTTGTTTTCTAAAATATGCAATTTGTACTTTGTATATACAGTACAAAAAGCATATTTTGAAGAAAAAAGTATTTATCAATATTTTTACACAATTTTGGTATTGCAAATACTTATGGGAGGTCCGATCCCAGAAACTGTTTGGTATGAGTAGTGACCCATTCACCGCGTGAAATGACAATTCATTATATAATCAAATACATAATAAATATATGCTGTATAATATTATTACATAGTTATCACAGGTGCCAGTAACCTTCTTGTTTAATGGCGTTAAATAACATTCACAGGAGCAGTACCCTCCTTGTTTTTTTTTTAAATTCCAACTGGGACCAATCAGGTGCCACTTTAATATGGGCATTCAAAGCGGTCAGTATCCAACATGATTAATGGCACTATCATGAACTCACAGAAGCCGGTGACCTGATGTTAAACGGTACTGACTAACACCTACAGTGGCCGGAAGCTTTCTTCGTTGATGACATTTAAAGACAATCATAGTAACAACTAATCGCCTTGCTTTATGCCACTAATTGACATACCGCAGATACCTACCGCCTTATAGTCCAGAGACCCTGTGGCTGAAAATGCAAATAAAGGAAAAAATGCACACCCTCACTTTAATCTATTTTTTCCAATAGTTTACCCCCAAAATCACATTGTGCCCCTTTTGATTATTGTATACTTAAAGAAAATTAAATGTGGTACTTGATACGTCACAAATCCACTAAAATTATATCTGTGCATTGTACCCCCATTTTTTAAAAAAATTCCCTGGACTATTATTGCTTAATGATGAAACAGACACTCAGAGTGGCCAGTAGCGTTCTTGTTTAATGACACTAATATACAATATGCCAGTGACCTCCTTGTTTAATAAAACTTATGAACGATCACAGGGATCAGAAACTTTAATGTTTAATGGCATTTATAAACTACATGTATTACAGGATTTACTGTGATTCACGTAGTAGACAAACCCAGTAAATTCGCATTGGAAAAATATGCAAAAACTGCGGAAGAAACATGTGTCGTAACTTCGTATGCGATGTGATACATTAATCAGTTAGATTCAATGCGTTGTACACAAAGATATCAATTTTATGTAATTTCTTGACAATTTTCGTTTTTTCTTGAAATAGTATCATCTGGTGTCTAGTCCCTTTAACAGTTCAAGAGATATGGAACCTTTCTTCACATTAATTTTTATAACAAAACAATGCATGCGCTACATGTATGCGCTATATATATTATACATAGATGTAATACTGATAACTTAATATGTAAACATGTCGGACTAGGTTTAAACCAAACTTAAAGGATACATAGAAATTATTTTTTGTTTTCATATTATTATACACATCATATGTTGAATGCTTTTAATGACAACTGACTGCTCTGATAGAAATATGAATCATAAAGTGCCAGGGACGAATTCGTTCGTGAAATTAATTCTTATCGATAAAACAGTTGAACCTCGCTGGCTCAAATTCCCAGGGACTGGAGAAAATACCACAAGCCTCGAAAACTTCGAGCCAAGCAGGAATGCTTACCTTCAGTATATAGAAATCGGTCCTTTACATCCACTTCGAGCCAACGAGTAATTCGAGCCAAGAGAGTTCGAGTCAACGGGGTTCCACTGTATGTTTGCCTAAAATGCGAAATTGTGATTACTACAGTGAGCTTATATAGCGCAAAACATACATTTGGAAAGTATGAATTACTGCTGGTGCTGAAATACGTTCAACACATGTAATTAAGGGTAAACTATAAAAATATAATTGTTGGTATAAAACAATTGATATTTGGCCTATTTTTGTGAAGTGCATCGGTGAATCCTTGTCGAGTGGTATTATGAACAAGGGTATTGTTTTCGAACCGAACATCAACGCAATCACTTAATAAAATATTCCATAGATATTTAAATGATGACTGTTAAATGCAAATTTCCTGTGTTTTGAAATATGATTTTATTAATTTTATACAAATCACTCTTGCAATTCTGACACTTGTATTTTGGAAAATGCATTCTGTGAAAACGCACTAGGAAATACTTATTCAATTTAAAATGTTCATCTGCATTATGTATGAAGTGTTAAATTAAGCTTGCTGTCAACGCAAATTTTGCACAACAAACATAAAACGTTTTGAGGTTTAAAAGCAGTGAACACTGGCTCCACCCCTACCCGGTTAACATCAAAAGACCTCCACTATTGGTCGTATACGTATCACGTGACATAACTGCTCTCGTATGCAGCAAATATATACTCAACAAAAAAGGTCTCGCAACCATGTTACAACACTAAAAATATTTTTTTATCTATAAAGTGACTAATATTAAAAAAAAAATACTTATGAAAGTATTGAGTCATCAATAAAAAAATGATTGGATTCGGACACACGTTCGCAAAAATCAGAAAAACGAAATTACCTTAGTAAAGTCATGTTGTGTACATATAATAAAATAAAAATACAAATAAATATCAAGTTCAGTGATGAATCATAAGTTTGAACTCCAAACACTGTATATGTTGTTTATAAATGAAATTCACCACTAAGATTGGCGAAGTCAAACAACCAGTTTTGGTTTATCATCGGCCATTTTGATTTCTGAGCATTCCGGTTGTATCGAGCGATTTAATTGGCTGATAATTGCATACACTTAAAATGGCATATTATACAAATTAACAGTACTGAGTGAAAAGTCTGTGTTTTGTGCCCTTGTTCAAAATGCAATAGTTAGAAATGCGCATGTAATGTGAATATTAAATGTTATGTTGATGATTTACATACGTCTTTTTGGTTGATAGAGGTACTTTTACATACGTAAATGTCATTTTCGTTGCTCATATCATGAATTAAAATTGATATCCAACTAAAACAAAGAACTATTCTTTATACTCTATTGGTCTTAAAGGTATGAGATGATCAAAACACAAAGAAAGCCCCTATTTGAAAAAATGATGGTCCAACAAACTGGAAGTAGTTTTCAACCTAATAATTGTCGACACAATACACTAACGATCCCCCTCAAGGCACGAAATAAGAATAATAGCATGGAAACTGTGACGAAACACCACTCTTCTCATTTTTGTCACACGAACTCATTGTCCGTCAGCACATTTTCATCGCCCGTTAGCACATTTTCGTCGCAAGAACTCATTGTCTGTAAGTACATTTCGGTCGCACGAACTCATTGTCCGTCAGCACATTATTGTCGCACGAACTAATTGTACGTACGCACATTTTTTGTCGCACGAACTCATTGACCATTAGCACATTTTCGTCGCACGAACTCATAGTCCGTTAGCACATTTTCATCGCACAAACTCATTGTCCGTTAACACATTTGCGTCGCACAAACTCATTGTCCGTTAGCATATTTTCGTCGCTCGAAGTCATTGCTCGTAAGACGATTTTTGTCGCACGAAGTCATTGTCCGTAAGCCCATTTTCGTCGCACGAACTCATTGTCCGTTAGCACATTTTCGTAGCACATTTCGTCGCACGAAGTCATTGTCCGTTAGCACATTTTCGTCGAACGTTTTAGTCGATGGATCTCATTGCCCATAAGCACATTTTCGTCGCTCGAACTCATTGTCCGTTAGCACATTTTGTAGCACGAAGTCATTGTCCGTAAGTATATCTTTGTGGCACGAACTCATTGCCCGTAAGCTCATTTCGTCGCTCGAAGTCATTGCTCGTAAGCAGATTTTTATCGCACGAAGTCATTGTCCGTAGGCACATTTTCGTCGCACGAACTCATTGCCCGTTAGAACATTTTCGTCATACGAACTCTTTGCCCGTTAGCCATTTTCGTCACACAACGTCATTGCCCCTTAGCACATTTTCGTCGCACGAAGTCATTGCCCGTTAGCACATTTCCGTCGCACGAAGTCATTGCCCGTTAGCACAATTTCGTGGCACGAACTCATTGCCCGTAAGCACATTTTCGTCGCACGGAATCATTGGCCGTTAGATCATTTTCATCGCACGAACTCATTGCCCGTAAGCTCATTTTCTTCGCACGAAATCATTGCCCGTGAGATCATTTTCGTCGCACGAAATCATTGCCCGTTAGCACATTTCCGTCGCACGAAGTCATTGTCCGTAAGCACATTAACGTCGCACAAACGCATTGTCCGTTAACACATTTCGTCGCACGAACGCATTGCCCGTTACCAAATTTCGTCGCACGAAATCATTGCCGTTAGCACATTTTCGTCGCACGAACTCATTGTCCGTAAGCACATTTTCGTCGCACGAACCCATTGTCCGTAAGCACATTTTCGTCGCACGAAGTCAATGTCCGTTAGCAAGTTTTCGTCGCACGAACTCACTGCCCGTTAGAACATTTTCGTCGCACGAAGTCATTGTCCGTTAGCACATTTTCGTGGCACAAACTCATTGCCCGTAAGCTCATTTTCGTCGCACGAAACCGTTGCCCGTTAGCTCATGTTCGTCGCACGAAATCATTGCCCGTTAGCACATTTTCGTCGCACGAACTCATTGTCCGTTAGCACATTTTCGTCGCACAAACGCATTGTCCGTTAGCACATTCCGTCGCACGAACGCATTGCCCGTTACAAAATTCCATCGCATGAACTTATTGTCCCTTGTCTTCGCGATGTAACCGAATTTTAATGATGAGAATATTGTATGAAAGCGACGGAGAACCCGCGCCTGTGTCCCGTTTAAGACTAAGTGCCGGGCAATATTATACAGACTGTGTAAATTTAATTGATACATTTTATTTTTCAAATTTTCTTAAAGATTAACCCTTACTCCCAAACAAGATGTACCATAAATAATACAATAGTTTTAATTCACCAAGAAATATTTATAAATATTGATATTTTTTAATTTTTAAGTTTTATAAAGGAAACTATGTTTAATTTGAAAGAAAGGTGCAGGAATTACGGTATATCTACCTTATGAGATGATAGTTGATCACTGTAAATCTTTTAGCATTCACCAATCATTTAATATTTGTGCGTTTTGAGCTACTAAATACACAGTAACAATTCTGTTAGCAGTGATAATTTTTTCAATAATTGGATTATTTTGTAAGTATTTAAAGGTTTATCACTTATATTTTATGTTTGTTAGAAACGTGTATGTATTAATTTTAAATAAGAGTGTCACTTAAACAAATGCGTTGTCGCAAGCCTTTTTTGCTGAGTATAATTATATTATTGGCAGTTAGCCTTTCATGGGCGTAACAACATATGCAAAGTTGCAATGTGAAACGTGCTTTGTTTAATTGATTGACAAACGCATTGCTAAACAGAAGTGAAACGAAGGTAGTCTGAAAGTGGAAGAGCAAACGGCTTGACGATCATTTAGAGACATAGCCAATTTCACCGAGTATTAAAGATAAGCACCAACAACATGAATATCTTGGACATTTGCCTAATTTTGATGGAGTTCGTAGCCTTTGTGTACAGTAAGAACGGTTTTAAAAATTTCAGAAGATATAACGGAACGGAGACCATTAAAGGCGAGCTTTTGCAGAACACGTCAACGAAGAGCGTTCTGCATTGCACCTGGTTATGTAATGAGTACAAGCCGGTCGAAGGGGACGCCTGTAATGCAGTTCGTTACAGCGAGACGACAAATGCCTGCCAACTGCTGGTACCGGCCAACACTAGCACACAGCAATGGTCGACCAATGATTCCCAGTGGAGCATTTACGTAAATATATGAAGATGAACAGTTTTACTATTATTATTTTATAACTAGTAGATGTTGTTTAATATATTCTCTCTAAAAAGAAATATCCAGTTTTTGGGCCCTTATTCCACGTGTGATATATTCTGTCGCCGTGATATTAATCCCAATAGAAAACATCTTGAATATCATGAATAATTACCCCTTTATAGAAGAACCTCTTGGATTTTCATTTCTTATGAAATTATTTTAAGGGAAAAACAATTAAGATTCCAAAATGCCTGAATTCAATATTTATTTTCGGTAATTACAAATACACACGTTGTAGAAACTCAATATCTTGCATAACAGACATGTTTTATGACACAGAAAATACTATGTATCAATAAAAAAACTTTTTTTTTATTTGAAACCATTTCAAGCGGCAGTATTTCTTAAAACGACTTGACATTGTCTGTGTTTATAACCATATGCAGTTATCGAGCCATTTTGAAAATCATTTCGAAAAAAAGTGTAGGCCTACCAATAAGTCACCGCGTGACCCAACTACTCGAATGTTCTACCAGTTTATTTAATTTTGATGATCGGGTCCGATCGCCGTAAAAGTGATTTAAACTTTTCAACTTTCCCTACCATATCGATGCTTAACTATGCTTTGTACGTATTCCACAAATTATTAAGCTATATATATGTATGTATATTAACTAAAGATACTTCTGTAATATGATCCCTGATCATAATAAGTTTTGTGGTACGAGGCAGGCGCATAGCTGCCTATATGCGAGTAAGCGGCTGAATCCGCATGATTCTGCCAAACGAAGATAAAAAAATAGCCAAAGTTTCAGTATGCGTACTTAAAGCTGCACTCTCACAGATTAGACGTTTTGACAACTTTTTTATTGTTCGTTTTAAAACGAGCGAATTTTTGCAAAAATCCATAGAAACCAGTTATATAAGACTGCTGACGAAAAATCAGATCGCAGATTTTTATATTTAAGTACAAAAACTGATGTTTTATGCATTTTTCTTAAACTGTTAGTAACGGTTTAAGCCATTAAACATTTATTTTCGAACGGAAATATGAAAATCGACGATCTGAATTTTTGTCAGCAATATTCTACCATTGGTTTTCATATATTTACGCAAAATGTTGCCCTTTCCAAGACAAAAAATAAAAAGTTGTTAAAATGGTCAATCTGTGAGATTGCAGCTTTAACTGCATGATCCTCAAACTGTACATTTTCCAGTACCTCACAAGGCACATAAGAACGCCCAGAATGCATCAGATTGTACCATGGGTTTCAAAATTTTCCGAGAAGGCATACCCCTGAACCCCCTCCCCCCCCCCCCCCTCAGCACAATTATGAATCCACATGAATAGATGGCTAACTATGCCCCTGCGAAGGTATCCGTTGAAAAGATATTGGTTACTGAATGGAAGTATAGTCATAATTATGTCATAGAATACAATTTAAGTTTTGAGATGCGTAGTTTTTGTCAAAATTTCATTTCGTAACATCGCGTGGCGTAAGGTTACCAATTTTGCAATCTTTCAAGGTTCGAAACACAATTTTGGTCATATAAGAAACATTTTGTTTCTACGAATTATTTAATGCTTTCAAATGTTACTCAATTTATATTTATTACTACACACCCTAGTGATGAATGGAATACCTTAATTTAATAGGAACCATCATGTCCAATCGGCTGGGTCAAAAACAGGAATTCGTGTTATCTTGAGGCGGTAGACCACGGGTTGCCATGGCGTGAGGCCAACCATTACTGCGAAACAAAGGGTGGGACACTGACGGCAATTACTGATGACGCTGAAAACGAGTTTGTGGGGAGTTTGTACAGCGGATGGCTTGGTGGATCGGATCTTGAAGTTGAGGGCGAATGGAAATGGACCACGGGCGAAGTCTGGAATTTCACTAGCTGGTACCCCGGTTTTCCCCAAAATTATACAGATAATGATTGCTTAATTATGTTCGGACACTTATGGAGGGATTTTCGTTGCTCCAGAGCATACCCCTTTATTTGCGAGAAAGGAGTATAATACGACACTTCAGCATACGTATTCAAATAATCATGATATATGAAAAAATCCGAATGCACAACCAATCTGAGAAGGGAAGATCATTCTTATCAAGACATATTTGATACCTGAGCGTTACTCTTTTATTCAATGTTTAATGTTTATTAAGAGTATTATAAAGGCAGTGAATAGATAACATTTTGTGTGCTTTTATATTCTTTTCGGTGATTTAAAAAGAATTTTACTGTTTCAAAGAATGAAATAACAATTTGATAAATCGTTATGTTTTGAAATTTAAACGTGCTCTCAATTCCTAATCAAACGTTAGTTATGATTGTTTTACCTTTATAAAACGTTCGTTACCAATTTCGATACGTAAATTTAAATCTAAGTGCTGTATAACGTTAAGCTATTTGATATCCAAAGACAAGATTTCGGAGTGAATGTGCACACCAAGTCGTGTTTTTTCATATATCTTTATTATGGTATTAAAGTTTGGCATCGGATCATTTAACAAATTGATTCCTTGTTTTGCGTGATTTGGGCCGTTAAGTTTTTTGTAAAAGGAACAAACGAAACAGTTAATAAAAATCAAATTTTATCAAACAAACTAAATGAATGAAGCTTTTATAAATAATGAAAGAAGTTCATAAATATATTCATAAACCCTCAGCACGTGTTTTTATTTTGTTATCTGTCTGGTACTAAAGGAAGGATCTCACGTTTAACATGGAATTCATTTGGTATAACATAACTGCATTCCTTACGGGGCAAATGATTTCTTGGCAACAATTTGTACAAAACAGAACATAACAGCCAAAGGGGATTAGTGGTAGTGGGGAACTTCTTTTTATAGTTTAAGAAAATGTTTTAAAGACATTTGATTAAGAAAACCTCAACACCATTCAGCTTATTATCGACTTAGTACATTTTTGCGCATTCTCTCATGTGCGTGCGATACCTCCGAAAAGAGGATGTGCGTTTCAGGGTTGACCGGGCGTGTATCTGTAAAGCCTACTTCAGTGTGTGTATTCCATCTTATATCTAAAATAAAAACTACATCGGAAGGCAATATTTTGCTTAGAATGAAGACTTTAAACAAATATAACTATACCATTTCTTCACAATTTTAAATTTGTAGTTTACGTAGTTAAAACTTATGTATTTACAACGATTGTGAAACGAGTTATTACAACATTTTATTAATCACTCTCGTTGGCATGATGTACCGCGCGAGTGTGGTCTTGTGTTGTGGTGGAAACCGTAGTACTCGGAGGAAACCCACTTGTCCAGCATGGTGACCACAAACTCAAACTCCACATAAATGCGTGTGGCCTAGGAACCGTGGGATAATTTCGTGAAGTATATATTTAATGCTCAATTTTACTAATTCAAATTGAAAAACAGTACGGTTTTGGTGACGTGAAACTGCTCTTTAAATTTTTTAGTTGGTGTGGATTTGGCGTTCCATACACCAGCTACGCCACCAAAAGCGCGTTCAAATTACACAGATCAATACCCCGTTTACGTAACCAACATTTTCCCATGAGGTAAAGGTACATTTAATCCGTGCGGTAAAAAACCCACGTTGCCAAATTTGCCCTAGGTCTTTTTGGACACGTTTGAAAAGAATGGCAATTGAGAAAAGTGAATATTTTAAATAAAAAAGTTTGTGTTTAAAAGTACTATAGTTAAGCATAATGGTGTGGCTATTATAACCAATCTATGATAAAGAATAAGATGTATTCAATAGCACATTTTTTCGCTAACCCAAAATAAAATGGTTTTATTGGGGTTACATCCTTTAAAAATAACAGGAAGGATAGGTAGGCTTTTTATGAGGCTAAATGTAATAACATTATAGTCATCATTGGAGAAATCGTTTTAAGATAATTAAATTGGTACTAAACAAATTTCTTCCTCCATTGTGTCCAAATATACTGTAAAACACTGTCAAAATACGAAATATCACCGGGAGCATATCATGTTTTTGGTCAATATGTTATGAAATACTCACGATGGCAATTTACCGCGCCTTCGAAGGATAAATAGCGTCACGTAAACGTGGTATTACTGAAATCTCTAAACCTATATCTCCACAAGAAGAGAGAAAATACATATTTGCTATGAAATTTTCCCACGATACATGAAGAAGCCGATGAGCGTAATCGATTACCGTCGGTATCGGACAATGACCTTGGAGGAGTCGACATATTTTGCTTCGGCTGGATTCAATCATTTGAAATTTTCGGTGTTTGTATTTGGCCGTTGAGCACTTGAATTTTGTTTAGGATTTTTCTTTCAAGTAGATGTCGGCTCCGATACGGTTTATGATTAATTTTGCATTAAACATTTATTGATAAATGATGGGTTGGAATTTAAATGGTCGATAAATCACAATCGTTAAAAATCGTATATGGTGAAATAATTGGTTTGAGGTTAAATTGCCGATAAGTCGCAATCGTTAAAAATCGTATATGGTGCAATAATGGGGTTGAAGTTAGTTGGCCGATCAACCGCAATCGTTAAAAATCTAGCATCATGCAGTATTTAGATTGACGTTAAGTGGCCGAACAATTGCAATCGTTAAAAATCGAACATCGTGCAATATTAAGATTGACGTTAGTTGGCCGATCAACCGCAATCGTTAAAAATCGTACATCGTGCAATATTTAGATTGACGTTAGGTGGTCGAACAATCGCATTCGCTAAAAATCGAACATCGTGCAATATTTAGATTGACGTTAGGTGGTCGAACAATCGCAATCGCTATAAATCGTACATCGTGCAATATTTAGATTGACGTTAGGTGGTCGAACTATCGCAATCGCTAAAAATCGAACATCGTGCAATATTGAGATTGACGTTAATGGCCGGACAATCGCAAGCGTTAAAAATCGAACATCGTGCACTATAAAGATTGACGTTTAGTGGTCGAACAATCGCAATCGCTAAAATCGAACATCGTGCAATATAAAGTTTGACGATAAATGGTCGAACAATCGCAAACGTTAAAAATCGAACATCGTGCAATATTAAGATTGACGTTAAGTGGTCGAACTATCGCAATCGTTAAAAATCGAAATCGTGCAATATTTAGTTTGACGTTAAGTGGCCGAACAACCGCAATCGTTAAAATTCGTGCGATCTGACTCAGAAGTACACAAAAGCGGAACGTACTTATGGCAAATCCCCAGTATTTATCATGTAGCACGCGGGTTACGCGGAAGCGCGCTAAGAATATTGGCCACATCAAGCGATCATAACAAAACGGTCTTAACCCAACATTTACTTATAAACGATTTATTTACATCGATGTAACATGTGTCGTTGTCTTGTATGTTTTTTGTTTGTGTGTGTTTAAGAAATCCGAACCGCAAATAAGGGAGCACTGTGATAGCTCCCAACAACATTAATTTTAAATATTGATGCCTGTTGATTTCATATAGTTTGGGTGTCAAAATTTATTTGATCGCTGAATACCAAAATATAAAATAAATGTCCAAAAGTAAATTTAAAATACAAAAATTACACACAAACCTTTAATATGCGGTCACTTGACATCACAATTTTGATTATTTGTGTATCGGATACCTTTTTATTTTAGAAAACAAAATGCTTTTTTTGTGCTACAAAATTGTCTGTGTAGTTTTTATGTATTGTATTGTCATGCGTGTATTACTGTTATATGTATATATCAGGTCAGCGTCGAAGACATTTCCACGACGATTTTAGCTTGGCTTTAACAACAACTCTTTAAATCAGTACAACATCTATAAATCTGATTGGATAAACTTATGATTGTTAAAACAGTTAAATATTTGACTGATCAGTGACTGTGTAATATCACATAGCACATATCTGTGTTAGCATGGACATATTGCATTACGTGTTTGAAATACACTCTTAAACTCGATATAACATACCAATTAGATAACAGAAATGCTAGCATTGAATTTTTCTTGGTTTAAACAATATATTTTTTTATATAAAATAGCCTCGAAGCTTATGCTATGTCTCGCTTCTGGATTTTCTTAGTTCACTAAAACTGGTCAAGTCATTGAAATGATGAATGCTAGCTAATTTAAATATCCAGAATTAATTGCATAACACAAAATCACTTGTAATGGTTATATCAACTCTTGTTTTTGTAAATAATGAAATTCCATTCCGATGAAAAAATGCATGTTATAACATAGTGTTTTGCAGCATACTTGTATACGTTGTATTTGTTTTTATCCTTTGAATCGTTAATGTTTAAGCTTATCATTGATTCTTATTTCGTATGTAATTGTCACTCTCTTTTGTGTCCAGTGATCTGGGGCAGTGATTACGAACAGTCACAAGTCTGAGTTCAGACTCAAGACTCAAGATGGCAAAATTTCATTTCATTGTAACTCTCCTTCTAGCAAATCATTGATGGTGAAATTTGCTGAAATATGTTAGTTTCTAATTGCTGTTTTATTAGTAACATATATTTTTGTAATAGAAATGGAATAAAAATGATTTTTGTTCCTTCATAAAAATGCTTTTCTGAGTCTAGACTTGGACTTGAGACTGTTCGTAATCATGGCCCCCGGGAACTTGTTGTAAACTTGCCAAGTGATTATTAATTGTTGCAATGCTAAATTTTAACACTTTTGTCATGGACGTTTTCGTTAAATCAAACAGTAAGTACAAACACGTGTACAAAACGTGCCAAGTAACATTTATACGTAAATATAAGTTTTAAACGCAGTGCAAATATCCATGATTTCAGGGAAAAGGAAAGAAAATAGACATAAAAAAGATCGCAAATTGTCAATGTAAGCTTAATATTGAACTATTAATCTAGTATAATTTTAATGAAAATGTAGTTAAAATGTAAAATGTTCTACAACTGTCCAATTAATTTTTAACGCTTAATTCATTGTATTGAATGTGTAAGTGTCAAGTTACGTAAATATTTAATATACGTAATGTACAACTTTTACCAGCAAACTATGTTTTTATGGTCAAGTAGACATGTAGAAGTCGACTGTCGATTTGTAATATATAATGTGAAAAAATACGTATAATTGAACATTGGTAATAAATGAAGTTGTCATTCAGTTTGTGATGTCATTGGTCCTAGACAGGATTCCCCTCACGTGTTTGAATTGTTTTTGTTGAGTGAGGTTAAAATGAATTTTGCATATTTTCAATCACGAGGCTTAGACCTGGTTAGTTATAACGACAAGCAACCGTACCATAGCCGGTTACACTCGACTATTTAAAGCGTTACTTATCGTCTGTCGAATCCAGGCATTATTCCTAGCTATATGTTAGAAACATATAATATAACCCAAAATTTTGTTTTGTTTTTATTTTTCATTTGTTTAAAAGTTATAAGTAACAGTAGAAATTTAGACTTATGAAAAACCTCCTTGCTAAAATAATTAATACTTAATATCTCATATAGCCGTACCCATTATGCTTTATATATTATGTATGCTAATGTTGTCCCTATATTAGTACCATATGCTTTTGTAAAATAAAACTTGAAAAGCTGAAAGGATGATGCAAGTGTTATGGCTTAGCATGTAATAAGTAGCGTGCGTACATGTATATTGAAATGTAGCAGTAATGTATATGAACGATGGTTATTGCGCGGGTGCTTTCATATTTAGTTTAGCGTACTTTTACCAGTACTGATACGAGACTTATTGTATAAACAAAGAGGATAAAAACATCCTCCAAATTGGCAAGTCTTCTAATTAAAATTGAAAATAGATAATCGTTAAAATATGATTTTTAAGAGGAACTATTTTGACGTCAAAAGTGATTTAAAATGACTGCGCTTTATGGCGTCAGTAAACAACGTCGTATGCGTATTTTGGTAAAATGTCCGAACGTGCGTTTTTTCCACAAACTGATAATTTGAGATATGCAAGAAAAAAAAATCAAACGTGTTCTTTCCGGTCCGCATCTAAAAGTCCGACCCTCGGGCACGCGGCGTGGCCAGTATCTCGGCATGCCTCGTTACCGGCTTACGCGCTTGCCCTCGGGTCGGAATATTCTATCCGTACCGGAAACACATGATAGATACTTATAAGCTCATGCTATGTTTAAAACATTTTTTTATAAATGCAGTCGTTTTACGACAATAATATTGATGGTGTTTTTAGTATATTGTTGTACTTTGCTTTTATTAAGTGATATTTGATTACTTACTTATTTTTTGTATGTTATTTTCATACTCTGCTAACCTGCCCAAGTGATAATTGTTTTTCGATGATCAATTGTATTAGAGTTGTAATATTGAAACGTGAAGTTACACAAACTATTTCTGAATGTTCATCTTTTACCACCAACTTATATTTGATAGTATTAAATAGAAGACATTTATATACACAATTTGCTCTATAAACGAAGAAATATTTACTTAACCTGTTTAAAATGTTTTAATGGTTCTGTTGAAGTTTGTGATATCACAGGTCTTAGCCAGGTTTTCTATCATGTGTTTTTTTTATGTCTGTGCTATTGTCAATGTGATGCCATTGTATATGTATTAAACGCCAGTGCTGCTTTATTGTTGTTGATTTTTTGTTTTTATTGACATCGGGAGTCTGATATTGAGCGTTTAATTGACACTCGTTTTTCAATTTAGGTTTGCACAAGTTTAAATTCATCTACATAGAAGTTCTGCTTCGGGAGTTAAATGACACTCGTGGATTCAACTATAAACATCGATAAGTGTACAATACAAATTTCTAGCAAAATCACACTTTAATACAAGATCTAGTAACCTCTCGAAACAATTGTGACGTACAACCATGTAGCAGAACACGCAGGAAGACACTTCTTTAAGGGATCGAAAAGCTAGATGTGTCGGCTTTTATTTAAGCATTTATTTTAACATCTAATGTTTTCTTTACAATAAGTAAAGTACGTTTTGAATATAAGAAAAAAAATATCATTAGTTTTCTTAAACTTGTTGTTAGATCCGAATAGTTTTACTTGAAACATAATAGTTCAAGAGTTTATTGCAAGACCTATTTTACATACTTCTATGAATACACCAAAGAGCAACTGACGGATACACATTCGAAAAAAGAATATAAGAATCTTCCTTGGCCGAGAGTGTAAGATAGGTTCATTCCGACCCGAGCGGAGAGTGTTTTTCGGAAACGAAGTTTACCGACTTTCCGCAAAACACCCTGCGCGAGGGTCGGGATGAACCTATCTTAACCCGAGCGGCTATGATAGATGGTTTTTCTCCCACCTCAGTTAAACATAAATAAAGTAAAATTGTATTTTTGCTGGAACTCTTTTGTGCGTAGTGAAAATGATTGGATTTGCGATAATTCGTGGTTGTCATCGATATGCGCGCAGTGATGGAGATTATGTTAATAGTCAAATCGGTCTTTAAATAGTTCTAAGGAGAGTGAAGCATTATTTCTTGAAAGCTCCGTTAAAACTGTTTTATGGTGACATTTGAAGCGATAAATAATTAATTAGCGTCCTTATATTGCCACAAGACAAGGTTTCCATGTTGCCAGTCTTCAACATGGGAGGTTATTACAATGTGGTGACCATTAAAAAGGAGTTCATACGGGCATTTTATCTTCGCCCGTGGGCAAGATAAGAATTTCTAGCATGGTGAAATGATTGGATCTACTTATCTGAGGTGGGAGAATAGTAAGTCCAAGCCTTACATAATTGATTTATCAACAGCGTTTCGCTATCGGTAGCATTTTTCGGCCATTTGTAGCTCATATAACCACTCTCGAGTCCGTTTCCTGGGTAAAAACCAGTACTTGTGCCCATTTTAGAGGCCATGAGAAATTCCCTCGGTGCTGATCGAACCCACAACCTCTTGGGGATCTCTATTTTGAACTGTGGGTGATGATTTATCATTGTAAAATGCATTGAACCAGGTTTATTTATGGTTATTTTTGTTGTCTAACTTTGACATTTGGACAAGGTTCTGTTTTAAGATAATGCTGAAATTGTGAATACTTCTTTTGGATTTATTTTAAACCTTTGTATGGTTTGAAGCAAAAACTGTTTTTGTTAGTTAAGAAAAGGTGAAAACCTCTGTCTTACACAATCGTAAAGATACACGTTTGCTCAAGTTAAAAATGATATGTTTTTGTCATGATCAGACAAAATCCGGAGTTATATTTATTTTGGCCAGAATGAGTAATTGAGAGTGTAAATGTTAATACGACGTGTGATAGACTTTTATAGATGGATGAAAGAAATTGGGTCAACTGCCGAAATGGTAATGTAAAAATACGAAACGGCCATGGATCTCATTCCTTCCCTCCCTGACACATCAATCACAAACGGTGTTGCGGTTTTATACAATCGGCTGCTGATTGCCACACACATGTAGCATGTTTCGGATCACTGATATGGTCTGATATTATATTAGAATTTGATTGTAACAAAAGATCCACTATGTGTAATATGAATATATCTGTATTCAACACAAGCTATGCAATGAAAGGAAGACATTTTTACCTTGCATAATTCAAACACTAATGAAATATAGCACGCTAGGGACACATATTTAATTTTAACTGCGCATCAGCACTTCGGGTAAAGAAAACTGTACGTTAATCGGAATCGTAGCACTAGTTTAATATTAATTATTAAAATTTCAAATAAATGGTAACAGTGAGGATAAATGGTATTTGCATACTGAATAACATTCTAAAAAATGAGATTGAATTAACATATGACATTAGGGCTTTCCAATTTGTAATTCAAAACAGTAATAGTACTCTTGTGACATTGTTTTATTTAAGCAATTTATTTGTATAGATCTATACATTTGCATATTGAAAACAAATTCTAGATTGTTTCGTTTGATTTAATATTTAAATAGTTCATGTGCTCATATGATCTAGTCGTTCATGCTAAAATTCAGACCAGAATTTACGCAATAGAAAACTAAAGTGTGACGCCGACGAGGACGCGAACGATAACAATGCCGGACAAAGTTATCCATGGCGTGACATGATTTGCTGGGACACAATACAACGTAACACCGATGGTGTATTCAGATTCCAGACTCTGGATCACAAATTGTTTAGAAAATGATCTGAATTTTAGTATTGCTTATCGCAATCAAAATTATTATAAATGAAAAATTCTAAATATGTATATTCTATTAGTGTATTTTTATTTACAGAATGTGAAAGCATATTTTGCGCATTCATGCATTAACAGTGTCCTATTGTAGTGTTTTGAGCCCAACATTGACTGCAGTTACCAATAACAAGTATCTTTTACCATGGGAGTCAAAATGCCCCACCCAAGCATCATAGTGTGCCGTTGACATATGGCCACTCGGTGCCTTTGAGTGTTGACGCCAATGCTGCGTGGCAGTAGGAGTCAGTTAATTTGGGACCTCAGTATCAAATACATTGTGGCACGTGTGGCGTTGGTATGCTGCACCCGGTACCGTTGTTTTGTCGTTCCCGATCCCTTTCAGCTCAAATTATGCGATTGGTATGTGGCCTCCGAAAGCCACTGCTGTATTACCACCGAGGCCTGAATTCTGTTGTTCTGCACCCCAGGAGCCGTTGGTGAGTGTTCCCCAGTGCATTTGAAGTGTGACCTGATTGCCATTGTTCTGTGGTCTCCGAATGCCACTGATGTATTACCCCCAGTGCCTGAATGTCAGTAATTAGGGCTACCGGAGCTACCTGAATTGTGGGATGTTAAGCCATGCATATATATGTACATTCGTTCAGTTTAGTTGTAGTTTGGGAGCTGTTGCTGTGCAGAGATGTAGCTGTCGAAAGTTGAGATGTGGGTCGATTTTCATCGTTGGGGACCACAATACGCACAAAAGAACCCAGGCTTATACACTGGCTGAGGCGAATTATCTCAACTTCGTGAGTTTTACTGGAAAGAAAGGGATAATGACACAACAATCAGGTGAGTACAGATATTTTATTTAGTAGTAAGATAATAACAACATTGCTAATAGATGTATACAATCCGTCTGCAGTAGACCACTTAACAGGATCTGTATAAGACATATATTCTGTTGAGTATGACGTTGTGCTTTTTAGGCAATGCAGACTCCATTACAGCGATTTTACAAAACATTTCTTTCTTTATTAATTCGATTAAACAACGGCCTTATCCTAGATGTTAATTGTGTTTTATTATCACTGTAATATAAATGTTTATATGTTTGGGTTTACAGTATTTCATTTGCAGTTGAAGAGGTCCTGGTTTCTGGTATAAACCTGGTTTTGGGGCGTTATTTTAATTTATTATTTTTTTTTTTTTATTTATTATACAGCGTTATTTTATTTGTGGGCGCGGTGTTTTAAGCAGCGATTAACATGTTGGTCCAATACTCTCTTTACGTTTACTAACTATGGCTTTGCTGCTTCCAGAACATGTTTGCGGATTATTTCATTCTGAAATCGAGGCGCTGATCCAAGAAATATTTTTCTAGTACTTTCACCGGTGTTCTGGGAGTTTTGTATGTTTTCTAATTTACTTCAGTGTGCACTTGTAATAACAATATGCTTTTAAAGGGAATTACTAATTTCAGGTTCGAGCTACAGTTCTAGAGAGTAGCCTTCTCCTGGACGGTGATCACACGAGGCCCGTACCACTTATGTCTGCCTTCTTCTGGACCATGATCACACGAGGCCCGTGCCATTGATGTCTAACTTCTTCTGGACCGTAATCACACGAGGCTCGTAGCATTGGTCACTTCCTTCTTCTGGACCGCAATCACACGAGGCCCGTGCCATTAATGTCTGCCCTCTTCTTGACCGTAATCACACGAGTCTCGTACCATTGATGTCTGCCTTCCTCTGGACCGTGATCACACGAGACCCGTACCATTGATGCCTGCCCTCTTTTGAACCGTGATCACACGAGGCCCGTACCATTAATGTCTGCCATCTTCTGGACCGTGATCACCAAGGCCCGTACCATTGCTGGCTGTCCTATTCTGGACCGTGATCCCACGAGGCCCGTACTATTGATGTCTGCCTTCCTCTGGACCGTGATCACACGAGACCCGTACCATTGATGTTTGCCTACTTTTGGACCGTTATCACACGAAGCCCATGCCAATGATTTTTGCCTTCTTCTGGACCGTAATCACACGAAGCCCGTACACTTGATGTCTGCCATCTTCTGGACTGTGATCACACGGGGCCCGTACAATTGTTGTCTCCCATCGTCTGGACCGTAATCGCACGAAGCCCGTACCATTGATGTCTGCCATCTTCTGGAATGTGATCACACGAGACCCGTACCATTGACGTCTGCCTTCCTCTGGAACGTGATCACACGAGACCCGTACCATTGATGTCTGCCTTCCTCTGGACCGTGATCACACGAGGCCCGTGCCAATGATGTTTGTCTTCTTTTGGACCGTAATCACACGAGGCCCGTGCCAATGATGTCTGCCTTCCTCTGGACAGTGATCACACGAGGCCCGTGCCAATGATGTTTGCCTTCTTTTGGACCGTGATCACACGAGGCCCGTGCCAATGATGTTTGCCTTCTTTTGAACCGTGATCACATGAGGCCCGTGCCAATGATGTTTGCCTTCTTTTGGACCGTGATCACACGAGGCCCGTGCCAATGATGTTTGCCTTCTTTTGGACCGTGATCACACGAGGCCCGTGCCAATGATGGTTGCCTTCTTTTGGACCGTGTTCACACGAGGCCCGTTCCATTGATTTCTGCCTTCTTTTGGACCGTGTTCACACGAAGCCCGTACAATTGATGTCTGCCATCTTTTGGACCGTGTTCACACGAGGCCCGTACAATTGATGTCTGCCATCTTTTGGACCGTGTTCACACGAGGCCCGTACATTTGATGTCTGTCATCTTCTGGACTGTGATCACACGATGCCCGTACAATTGATGTCTGGCATCTTCTGACTGTGATCACACGAGGCCCGTACAATTGATGTCTGCCATCTTCTGACTGTGATCACACGAGGCCCGAACAATTGATGTCTGCATCTTCGAGGCCCGTATTTTACTTGAATACCTTTTAAACGACACGTGTGCTGAGTTTAGTAAAATGAAAATTTAACATGCGCATTTGTGTAGATTATTTCAATAAATTCACATGTATATAACACATTGTTGTACGAATGTTGAATATATCAAGCGTTATACGAAAATATGAAATAACATCGATGAATGATGAAAACAGAGAATTTCGTCCATAAAATCCAAACAAATGTGTCTGGTGAAATCACTACTTAGGAGATTGGCCATGTTGTTAAAAGTTTCAAATATAGTAAGGCGATAGGCGAAATTAAACCTGCATGTTTTCTCTTACAAAATGCATCCATGTATGGTACGTTCTATTAAATCAGCATATACAATAAAACTTGAAGGAATTAATACAATTTGTCATATATAACGTCTCCAATGTACTAATTAGCTTATTTATATTATGTTATTAAGTAATTGGCGTCAATATTAATCCTGATGCCACGTGACCTATCATTCGAAAAGGTAGTCATTGCTGATTACTTATATGCAAGTAAATGATTGAAACAAAGCCCCAATTTCTCAAAAATATCTTAAACGTAATAACTAAAGTATCTTATTTAATTTAGTAAAATTACATACTTATACATGTGTATGAGTTTATGAAAGAAAAAGTAGTTTATCTTATCTAGTTTTAATATCATTTCTTTTAAAAGCCATAGAACTGTTTAAAAAGATATTATTACACAATTTATACCAACTCAAAAATAGTATGCTGAGCTTGATCCTGTAATAAGGGACTTAACTGCTTTGAGAAATTTGGCCAAGACCTATTAAAGATAGGGTAAGTGTAGTTGGATGCTCGTACTTTCTCAACTAAAAACGACATGCTTTACATTCTATTTAGGCTAAAAAAGAGCTTTCAATAGCAATTAAGCTATACTGTTTACTCACAATTATTTGTTTCTACAGTCATAATTTAATTAATATGAGGTCGCATGATATCATTTTAAAATAACATGTTTGAGAATTGGATTCCTTAAATAACTAAGCTCGCTCGACATTCGTAAAGCCTTTGCAAGGATGACAATAGTAAAATGAACACTGTCTTAAACTCACAATACATAGCATCCTTGAGTAAGAAAGTCTTTTATATTACTATCTGCTAGACGACAGCTGTTGAAGGGAAGAAGAGAAGTCAATTTAAAACATGAGTACTGCAAAATTAGTGAAGATTTATTTAACTAAGTGCACAATTTACCTTTCAGCACACGTATCAATTATAAATACATGTATAACAAAGATAAAACTTGTTTAGGATGTGGTAAAATAGCTATGCTGACAACTTCTGAGTGTCCAAAGAGCCAAAATTTGAACCATTTTTTTTAATATAGAACTGATGATATACTTTGAATATGAATTAATCTTATTGCTTCCAAATATGAATGACATTCAGTCAGTAGTTTCGGATAAATGAGGTACTATGATGCTTGATAAAAAATAAGTAAATATGTTACGTGGTATGAATCTCAAAACATGAATTATGAGTTTATTGTTGATTTACAACTTCGATTGCTTATGGCAAAACTGTTGTAACGTATTGCTGTTCTATTCTGAGATACACCTGTCTAACACTAAGCCTATGACCTGTTTGATAAGAATCACGTAAGTTACAGTGATAAGACATGTAGCCTAATATTAACCAAGGACCTGGTTCATGGCACAAGGGAGGGAGACACCCCGATCCCGAACCTCGCTTGCTTCACTTGATCTTCATTTATGCATTATAAAATATACTTCGATACTGTTGTTAAAGATACTGGCGTTGATTTAATATTGATCCTAACTGGCACTGTTTCGGTTCAACGTAGGCATATAATACCAGAAAAGTTGTTACTATTAAAGAAAAAGCTCTAAACGCAACAACAACTTATTTTTTACGTTTTATAACAATAATTGAATGATTAAGCTAGACTGACCTATGAAGAATGGAGGCGAAGGTCGATCAAAATTTCATACAACACAGAAAAACCGACGCAGCTTATCAGCACACCAAGGTGGTCATATTTTAGAGTATCTCTATTTTGCTTGCCAAGCAGCGAACTTTCTGCTGTTCAATGGTTGATGCCGCCCTCCTCTTTTCGATAAAAAAGGCTTGTTTGGTTGATCTGGTGTTAGTTTTGCCTTGGTTTCTTTCATTTTCTTAATATCTTTTTCCAGTTTGTCACCGAAAAGCATTGCTGCCGAAGGTGGGTTGTCACACAATTTTTTGTATGCCGGTAGCAAATTGTTTTTTAACGTGGTTGTTTTCAACACTGTTCAGTGTAGCCACAAACTCGACACTCACAAAATAAAATGCCTATTAATAGTAACAAGTGTCTTTACCACCAAAAATATTGTTTGAAAAAATGCGGACTATATAAATTGCAAGCTGTTTCCAATAATCGAGCTAGATTTGACAAAGCAAGAAGCAATCATAACGCAATATCTATTTTAATAATTTAATTTGTTGAACTTGGATAAAGATGATACTAAAGTAGTATCCTTGCGCCCAAAAATGAATGAATGAACATCGAAACGTAAACAAATATTACTATTCACTCAAAGCGCATCATTCCATCACGTGACACAATGATCTCAGGTATGTACTAAAGTGCTGACGAGTTAGCTGACGATATAGAAATAAAAGAGAGTTGCTGACCATATAATGAAAGAAGGCAAAACAATAAGTTTTGAAATTAAAGATTTTTCAAGACTTATTTTGTTAAATTTATTTTATATACTTTTTATAGTGTACGTATAGACGGGTGTTTGTGTATTTTATTTTTCAAAATGGCATTTCATTGAAATGAATTGAGTTATATTTTTTTGCTGGTATGGTGTAAATATATGAGAAAATATCAAGGATTTAATAACTTTTTAGGTGTTTCATTAACAATTGTTTGAAAGCAATTATTTTAATATTGATCACTTTAACTTAGAAACCCCACACATTTACGGGGAGGAAGGCTTCGTTTCTATGCTGTTTCAATAATTCACCAGCCGTGCATATCATCTCTTTATCGTTCCTCCGGGGTGAGAATCCTTTTTTTTTATATACATAATGTACATATCATTTTAAAATAATATTTAAGATTTTAACAGTAGCCCTGAAAAGGATCGTTTTCATTTTAATAATTAGTATAGTCTTTGTTTATGCCAACATATAATTACCAACCGGAAACGTTTTTTTTTAATTCGCCCTGGATGATCAACCAATTTCTATTTCATTTCTCTGGTTAATAAATCCTTGGCAAGCCTTACTCATATTGTAACACCATAGGATGGAGTCGAATGCTGGGATTGGTTACATTCTCCATCCTGGTTTGCCTGGTTACACAGCGACGTTAACTTTATTGTCAATAAAATATCAATTTTACATTTACCATCATGCTTCAATAAACCTGGGGCAGCCTCTGTGGGGGTTTTTCACGGGGACTCTTAGATTCACTGTGCTACATATCAGCACCTTATTAATACACCCATGATCGCGTATCATAATGGTGAAAACCCGTATAAAACCCTGTTCATGCAGCGCTATCAGCGCTTTGATTAAACTTTTGTCTCTGATTGTCGTTTAGTGAGACAACTCCCTGCGCTAGGTTTATAAAAATATCACCTAACTAATTCTTGTTTACCTTGTTACCGTCTGTTTTGATAGTTTGCATCAATTTCACAACTGGAACAAGAGCCTGACAAAGTACGGCTTGTAATTTCTGCTGCCCATAATCATAGGCCTTTGTTTCTGGTTTTAACTGATTCCACAATATCTCGTCAACTTTGGTTACTTCAAGATTTTCAAGTTTTTTTTTGTCTTTTATGTCCTGGATGAAGAAATCTGACAGGGCATCCCATTATTTCACTTCCCCGTCGCAGACCCCTTCAATCTTATCAGTAAAAACCTGATCAATATCATTCTCATCTGAGCTCTCATAATCTTTATCAAGGCATATCTGTTTCTCACACGGCGAGGGGTTATCATTTTCTTGGGAATTCACCCGTTTTAAGGAGGTGACCTCTCTTTGCAAGCATTTTATGCTTTCAGTCATCGTTTCCATACAACTTTATAATTGGTTCCATTCGGGAAACCCTGTTGATGAGGATGACGTGCTATTCCCCATTTTTGTCAGCCTATCTAAAAGGCTCTCTTGAGGCGCACGTGCCCTGTTACTTCCGCCCTGGCATGGTGGTGGGGGATTTTTTTGCTGGTCGTCATGGTGTAGACCTCGAACTAAAGCAAACACCTATGACTTTGGGCCGTGTAATAAATATATCTGTAAACTGCCTGGATGACACGATCCTTGTGGTTGTGGCGTAACACATCTTTAGGCTTTTATATCAATTACTAGAGACCAGGTTGTAGTAATGCTTTGAGCTGAGTTACATACGATTTTAAAGTTAAAAAGTTAAAGCCAGTAGGTTAATATATAGAGCAAGGTCTGTAGAGACAACAAAGTGTATAGCCAATAGGAGTTTTTATAAGCTATTTATTGTTGATCCTTTTCATTAGTCTGATTAGGATTGTTTTAACCATTTGGTAGTCATTTTTATTTACCAAAGGACAAAGAAGTCCTGAGGAAAATTGTATATAAGAAATTAATTATATATGTAGAGGTTTTTATGAGCTAGATTAATTGTTGATATTTTTATTAGTTTGATAAGGATTGTTGTGTAATAGTAAATCATTTTGTAAATCATTTTTATTAACTAAAGGAGATAGAAGTCCTAAGGAAAATTTCAAATAAGAAGTTTGTTATAGGAGTTTCTTTAAGCTAAATTAATTGTCGATTTTTTATTAGTTTGATAAGTATTGTTTTAAAATAGTTAATTATTTTGTAATTCATTTTTATTATCCAAAGGACAAAGAAGTCCTGAGGAAAATTTTATATAAGAAGAAGATATTTTTAACCGCTCGGAATTATTCTTATATATGTTTAGCTTTAATTATACGTTCATAAGATATTGTTATAAGAAATTTGCTACAGTTACCAAGTACATTTTACAAATGGAATTAACACAATTTGTTAAGCTAATTAATCAATTTCAAGGCCCTCTATATTATTGAACGTTTTGAATTATTTATCAGAATGGTAAGCCCTAGTGGCAGGCTAGAACGCAATGCATTTTTTTTCGAGGAAAAAAACAACACAACTGCAGCGATAAAAGCAATACGATAATTACAATTGATTACTCCGTTCAGATTCATGAACGTATGCCAGAAACTGGCACGTACAATACAAAAGACGAGTACACAAAACTTCATTAGTGTTTAATGGTGATTTTACTAAATACTATTTTCTACTAAAATAATTTAGTTGTGTACGGCACCCCTTGGGAGAAATGGTGAAAGCGGCATATTTAATAAAGTCCATTGATGATTTATACGTAAGTTTCAATATTGTTCAATTTTAGTAAGATATTTTCCGTTTCATGAAACAGGGTTGATTACATGATAATGGTTATGGTTGATTATATAATATACAGATAAAATCATAAATACTTTTATGTTATTTGTGTATACATTTAATGTCATTCATAACGTCATGATGCGATATTGTTTAATAACGCCTCCGCTGTAAACCTTATTGTCTCATCCCTTTTTGTCTCAGATATGGGCATTACTTTCCAAGTCAAGAATCTGCTTACAAATCGCTATAGCTTCACATTTGTAATTGCTGGATCGCAATAAAGCCTACCTCGAAATATTGCATTTCACAATAAATTGTCAAACGACATTTCCATTTTCTTTTTAGGATGGCTGAGGCTAGTATGATGTGTCTTGGAATATGCAAATGTGATCAAGAATGGAAAATGAATAGCATATTTATGATTCGATGCAAGACATTCACGTACGAGCTACGAAAATGCCAGGAACATGTTTATGACGGGATTAGTTGGGTATCTGGTGGGATATAAATTCAATGAATATATAAAACATGGCTAGTCAATAAATTACTTCTATATTGAGTTTCGGCACGATACGGTGATCTTTGAGCGATAGCTTGGCAAGAAGCATAAAACGTCATAGTCTCCATCATTCGTAGAGGTTGCCGAAAACATGCTGATGTTGGTTCTGAAAGAGGTTTGATAAAATGCGACAAAACGTGTTCAACAGATGAAGAACGATTTATTGTGAAACAGTTTTCGATGTGGTTTAATAAAAGGATTACCAAGGTTTGCTGTTTACTGTGTTTACTTTAGATTAACATACTGATATAACAGGATGCTTTTAGGAAGAAATCGTTCATAAATAATTCAACTATTATGTTACGCAGATAATTGATTCGAATTGCACTTTCTGTAATTCTGATGTAAAGTATGATTATGTTATTAATTAACAGCAAAATGAATGAATATTTTATCTCCAAGTTTCAGAAAAACATAGCTACCAGAGATATAATTGGAACATGACTTCGACATGACATTTAACGTGTTCATTATCCGTCTTTGGATTGAAGGAACAGCCGGACATAGCCAAGATTAGCATGTCGATAATAGTAATGATTGGTCCACGTCATTTGCATGAAACGAACTACAGATATATAACAACAATCCGTAAAAGGAAAGGTCATCATTGATTTGGCATTACAACTGGATTGCACTTTTAGTAGAACGTACATCCGCGAGATACTTCAAAGGATTTTGGCACAGCAATTTGTATGAACATTTGGTAGAACGTGCATCCGCGAGATACTTCGAAGGATTTGGGTACAGCAAGTTGCTTGTACATTTGGTAGAACGTGCATCCGCGAGATACTTTGAAGACTTTGGGCACAGCAAATTGTGTGTAAATTTGGTAGAACGTGCATTTCAAAACTGAACTTACTTTTAAACTTTATAACGGATTTCTAGAAAGCAAGCAATATGAGTTTAATTCAAACAGACTTTGAAAATAGTTCCAAAGTACTTGCTTTTAAAACTGCGCACCATCATAACGATGTTTTAGTGTTAGATGCTGATGTTGATCCGAAAGATGAAATCAACAAATCGGTGGTTATAGGATTTCTTGTGGCGATTGTAGCAGTGGGAATAATAGTGAACAGCGTGGTGATTTACTTAATTGCAAGTGATAGGAAATTGCACCGCGCCCCATTTTATTTTTTGATATGTATCGCGCTGATGGATTTGTGTAAAAGTGTGTTTTGCCTGCCATTTGCTATTGAAGTTGTCTTTCATGACTTTAGTTGGCTTTATAGCCAGGAAACTTGCACTGCTATCGCCTTCTCAGTGTCTTTCTTCACAGTTTCCACAGCTTTGTGTTTCCTCATTGTGGCAATTGACAGGTACCTTTTCGTATCTTCAACCCGATTTTACCACAGATGTTCGCACGGGCTGGTCAACCTGGCCGTTGTGATTGTTGGATGGGGTGTATCGTTTTGTTTGTCATTCCCTCCAATATTTGACAAAGATGCCTTCAAGTTCATTCCCGAGGAAATGCAATGCACCTTTTATCACTTACCATACCGCCAAAACGAAACTTTGGGCTACACAATTTGTTTCATCGCGATTCTTGCGCTAATATTATTTTTCTACACACGATTGTTCTTCTTCATGCGCGAAAGGCGGCGAATGGCACCATTATACCACGAACCGGCACGGAGCTCCGACTGGGCTTTCTTTGGACTAGGTGCAAATGGTCAAGCCTTAATCAACCTTTTAAACGGATTTGCAGGAGCACCAAACCCCTTGGCAGGAAATGCAAGAAACATCCAACAGAACTTCGGACGAGTTGTTAACCTTCGAGTCCTGAAAAACGAACACATTTCCAGATTATTCTTTCTCGCATCAACGGCCTTTATTGTTATCTGGATACCGTATATATTTCAAATTTTTGTTAAAGTTTACAATGAATCATGGAAATTATCACCAACTTTTATCCTTCTATCGACGATGCTAACATTTTCACATGTAGCTGTGTGTCCCATGGTATGCCTGTTTTTCGGAAGCCCTTTGCGAGAGTCCATGTTTCGGAAAGCCCATACCTGTTGCCAGAGCGCTCCTTATAACGACGTGCCCACTTCAGACGGTGATGTACAAGAACAGAACATCAGGTGTATTGAACTTTCTGTATAATCCATATGTCACAGTGTATTGAATTTTATATGTGATCACTATTCCTAGGGGTAGGAACTACAATGTAACGTCGCATTTTCTACGTTCCCTTTTTTTACAATCCAAAAATCCCTACAATGTATTGCGAAAATCGTATCAGATTCATCAAGAAAGAAGTATATACTCCATGGCACTGTTTTTATATAATTCTGCAAAATGAAATGAAACTCGTAGCCATTCATTTATCGGCAAACCCTTCGATATACCTCATTTGACCAACAAAAGGATGATTTGACGGCATTGTTTTTAAAATTATGCACACGGCCTTCGTATTAATAAATTAACTGCTGTTTTCAATGACGGCATTTGAACAATATGATCAAAATAGTTGAGTTGTGTGCTATGTGTTAAAATTATATGTTACTAAGATGATTAATACTTTGTAATTGTGATCGCTTCTATTTCCCCAAACATATATTGTTAATGAGTATACAGTGTAATAAATATAGTTATTCTATATCGGTTTTGTGCCTTACGAGCATTATACAATTTACACCGTTTGTTTTACGTCGCATATAATGGCAACTTTATCAGTTCAGTGATATGAAAACATCTTGAATAATTTTAAATGCAGCAAGTCGAAACAGCTTGAAACATATTTAAGCTATTTTTATTATGGATGCATAAGGTTACCCCTTCCATGCAGGTATTTACAATTGTTTAACTATCACCGCTAAAAATATAGTGACTGCCTGGTATTCGTCATTCCATCACGCCTGCAATTGCTACAAACATCTTATCCTAAAGTCCGTTGCGAATTCTGAATTAAATAATTCACAGGAATTATCGATCATTGTATGGTAGTTTTTCAAAACGTTCAAAGATTTTTATCTATTACAAAAGGACAGTTGCTATGGAAATAACCCCTGGATACCCGTCGTCCGGTCATTGTTAATTTACAAAATTCATTAAAACGCCTTTTCCGCCAAACTTGCTCCGCCAAACTCGCTCCGCCAACTTCATGCAGACAAATCACAGGGGCAGGGTGCGTTGTTAAGACACACCCCTATGACCACCCCTGATTCTTTTTAAAAAAAAATGCCAGGCTTTTTTAATTATGATGGGGGAACAGTTCAAAGTGATAACTCACAAAAACATATTTTTTTGTTTGTTATCACTTGTTACAGTTCCTTCATCATTTTTAACAAGCCTGAGATTAATTATTTTTAAAATAGGGGGGGGGGGGAGCTTGGTTATACGGAGTGTCTTTATAACGTACCCTGCCCCTGTGATTCTTATCGTTGAAATGATGTATCAAAACATATTGTTAATCAGGAAGTACGTACATTGGTAATCAGTTGTAAATACACTGAAAACTTGATAATATAAGTAATTATTAACTGGAATAAAAACATATTTTATAAGATATTGGCTGTATGATATATTTATATTTAAGTTGTTCGTGTGTTTTTACATAATACTTGTATACTACCCAACGCTCATCCGTTAATCAAGGGGAATAATTCAAAAAATATTAAAGCCGGTGTTATGGGCTTAGCCATATACAAGTGTATTATCTCGTCTTTATGACAAATCTACACATCAAGGACATGATGAAAAGAATAATATCTGATAATATCTCCTCAAGACAATAAAAGCATTACACAGTTGATCGTCAAACAAAAAACAAAAAAGGGGGTCCATTTCCAAACCAAAACGGAAATTGTCGAAAAGTTGCATTTTAAAACCGATTTTTGCAAAGTTTTGAGTATTTATATTGACGTTTATTATCTAAATCAAATTGATATCATGCCCTTTAGGTCAAAACTAGTCCCGCCAAACAACAAGTAGTCCCCAAACAATTTAGTTGAAACCATGCTTCAATCTTCATTGTTTTACGAAAATAACATCATTGGAACAACCATCTGTCCAAGAATAGAAAGGTTGAATATATCACGATGCAATAATTGTGAATACAATTGTTTTCCTTTTTATGAATATCTGTATAGCTCATGAAGACCAAGTACAACATATTGACACCAAATTATGAAGTACATGTACAGTCAAAGTATATTCTGGTGTGTCGTTAGTAATACAATCGTTGTTATGTATCCAAGAATATCTCGGAAAAATACACCATCTTACGCGACATTACGAGGTCTGATTCCTGGTATTTAGACTGTGTGGCCATAATGAGTGGACCATGTGTATGACAAACCTTAAATAGGACTAGTCAACGGCACGTTTAAACTATGTGTGTACATGTTCGAACGTCGAACCTCAAACTTATCTAAACATTAGCCGATCCATGTAATGACCAACCCTGTACTAGCGACTAAATCTAAAGGTTGGATATATAGTTTTAAAAAAGTATTTTTTCATTAATCTTTCAAAATCTAAACATTGAGGGAAATATACCAACTCCTTTTGGACAGTGACTTTATAGGAAATACTTCTGTGTCCTGTATATGTAGGAACTAAACAACAAAGAAGCTTCAAATGAATAAATGATGAGTTCTGATTGCTCAATTACCACGTATTATCTTTAAAGTTAAAATACAGTGTTGTTATTTTAAGATGACCCTTAAAATGCCTTTACATAAGTTTTCCTTGGCAGCTACCATGGTGACGCACAAAATACATGTGTAGACATTTTCTTAGATGTCTTTCACTAAGTAAAAGATAATCAGAATGTCTAATGCGTTATTTCAGCATAAAGATTTGAACATGCCGTCGGTAGACCATGTTTTGTACGTACAATAACTTGAGAACGCTTTGACCTATAGATGAGGTTAAGGTCACGGTCAAAAATCTTATATAAACTGTATCCTGTATGAAAAACGTTTGTCATCACTTTCCTGAAATATGTATGCATTCATTAAGAAGGAATGCATTTGTTCTTAAAATACATTTATTCAATCATTCAAGTGTTTCTGTAAAGCGGCGCAATGTTTGCCAACTTGTATGGAGGATAACAGTAAGTTGCAGGCTCCGTTGTTCAAAACTCTCGTTAAGGATTTAACGTTTACTATCAGCGTTAAATGCTACGCTGTCAACGTTAAAATTAACGTAAAATTTGACGTTGACAAAAATGAGTTGTTCACACTTACGCTGACGTCGATAAAGAAGGCGTTAACTTAACGACTCTTCTAACGTTGGTCTGGCCCAAAAAAAATCTGTCTGTGCTTAAACACCTTGTTTACGGAAATGATCCATCCTTGGCATTGCTCATACTCTATCTTTGCTTAATCATCTTGTATATAGGGGGAAATGATCCATCCTTGGCATTGCTCATACTCTATCTTTGCTTAATTATCTTGTATAGGGGGAAATGATCCATCCTTGGCATTGCTCATACTCTATCTATGCTTAATTATCTTGCATAGGGGGAAATGATCCATCCTTGGCATTGCTCATACTCTATCTTTGCTTAATCATCTTGTATAGGGGGAAATGATCCATCCTTGGCATTGCTCATACTCTATCTTTGCTTAATCATCTTGTATAGGGGGAAATGATCCATCCTTGGCATTGCTCATACTCTAGCTTTGCTTAATCATCTTGTATAGGGGGAAATGATCCATCCTTGGCATTGCTCATACTCTAGCTTTGCTTAATTATCTTGTATAGGGGGAAATGATCCATCCTTGGCATTGCTCATACTCTAGCTTTGCTTAATTATCTTGTATAGGGGGAAATGATCCATCCTTGGCATTGCTCATACTCTAGCTTTGCTTAATCATCTTGTATAGGGGGAAATGATCCATCCTTGGCATTGCTCATACTCTATCTTTGCTTAATCATCTTGTATAGGGGGAAATGATCCATCCTTGGCATTGCTCATACTCTATCTATGCTTAATTATCTTGTATAGGGGAAATGATCCATCCTTGGCATTGCTCATACTCTAGCTTTGCTTAATTATCTTGTATAGGGGGAAATGATCCATCCTTGGCATTGCTCATACTCTATCTTTGCTTAATCATCTTGTATAGGGGGAAATGATCCATCCTTGGCATTGCTCATACTCTATCTTTGCTTAATCATCTTGTATAGGGGGAAATGATCCATCCTTGGCATTGCTCATACTCTATCTTTGCTTAATCATCTTGTATAGGGGGAAATGATCCATCCTTGGCATTGCTCATACTCTATCTTTGCTTAATCATCTTGTATAGGGGGAAATGATCCATCCTTGGCATTGCTCATACTCTATCTTTGCTTAATCATCTTGTATAGGGGGAAATGATCCATCCTTGGCATTGCTCATACTCTAGCTTTGCTTAATCATCTTGTATAGGGGGAAATGATCCATCCTTGGCATTGCTCATACTCTAGCTTTGCTTAATCATCTTGTATAGGGGGAAATGATCCATCCTTGGCATTGCTCATACTCTATCTTTGCTTAATCATCTTGTATAGGGGGAAATGATCCATCCTTGGCATTGCTCATACTCTATCTTTGCTTAATTATCTTGTATAGGGGGAAATGATCCATCCTTGGCATTGCTCATACTCTAGCTTTGCTTAATCATCTTGTATAGGGGAAATGATCCATCCTTGGCATTGCTCATACTCTATCTTTGCTTAATTATCTTGTATAGGGGGAAATGATCCATCCTTGGCATTGCTCATACTCTATCTTTGCTTAATTATCTTGTATAGGGGGAAATGATCCATCCTTGGCATTGCTCATACTCTATCTTTGCTTAATTATCTTGTATAGGGGGAAATGATCCATCCTTGGCATTGCTCATACTCTATCTTTGCTTAATTATCTTGTATATAGGGGAAATGATCCATCCTTGGCATTGCTCATACTCTAGCTTTGCTTAATCATCTTGTATAGGGGAAACGATCCATCCTTGGCATTGCTCATACTCTAGCTTTGCTTAATCATCTTGTATAGGGGAAATGATCCATCCTTGGCATTGCTCATACTCTATCTTTGCTTAATTATCTTGTATAGGGGGAAATGATCCATCCTTGGCATTGCTCATACTCTATCTTTGCTTAATTATCTTGTATATAGGGGAAATGATCCATCCTTGGCATTGCTCATACTCTATCTTTGCTTAATTATCTTGTATAGGGGAAATGATCCATCCTTGGCATTGCTCATACTCTAGCTTTGCTTAATCATCTTGTATAGGGGAAATGATCCATCCTTGGCATTGCTCATACTCTATCTTTGCTTAATTATCTTGTATAGGGGGAAATGATCCATCCTTGGCATTGCTCATACTCTATCTTTGCTTAATTATCTTGTATATAGGGGAAATGATCCATCCTTGGCATTGCTCATACTCTAGCTTTGCTTAATTATCTTGTATAGGGGGAAATGATCCATCCTTGGCATTGCTCATACTCTAGCTTTGCTTAATCATCTTGTATAGGGGAAATGATCCATCCTTGGCATTGCTCATACTCTAGCTTTGCTTAATTATCTTGTATAGGGGGAAATGATCCATCCTTGGCATTGCTCATACTCTATCTTTGCTTAATCATCTTGTATAGGGGGAAATGATCCATCCTTGGCATTGCTCATACTCTAGCTTTGCTTAATCATCTTGTATAGGGGGAAATGATCCATCCTTGGCATTGCTCATACTCTAGCTTTGCTTAATTATCTTGTATAGGGGAAATGATCCATCCTTGGCATTGCTCATACTCTATCTTTGCTTAATCATCTTGTATAGGGGGAAATGATCCATCCTTGGCATTGCTCATACTCTATCTTTGCTTAATCATCTTGTATAGGGGGAAATGATCCATCCTTGGCATTGCTCATACTCTAGCTTTGCTTAATCATCTTGTATAGGGGGAAATGATCCATCCTTGGCATTGCTCATACTCTAGCTTTGCTTAATCATCTTGTATAGGGGGAAATGATCCATCCTTGGCATTGCTCATACTCTAGCTTTGCTTAATCATCTTGTATAGGGGGAAATGATCCATCCTTGGCATTGCTCATACTCTAGCTTTGCTTAATTATCTTGTATAGGGGGAAATGATCCATCCTTGGCATTGCTCATACTCTAGCTTTGCTTAATCATCTTGTATAGGGGAAATGATCCATCCTTGGCATTGCAAATGATTTATTTGTGCATAAACACCTTGTTCATGGGAAATAAACTATCCTTGGACTTGCACATAGCATATCTGTGGTTTAACACCTTGTTCAGGGGAAATGATCCATCCTTGGCATAGCAAATGATCTATCTGTGCTTAAACGCCTTGTACAGGGGAAATGACCCATCAACGGCTTTGCAAATAATCTAACTGTGTTTAAACGCCTTGTACAGGGGCAATGATCCTTCCACGGCTTTTAGAACAATTCCTCTAAGGTTATTGCCCCTTGGAGAGGGAAATTAGCTTTGCAAATAATATGTCTGTGTTTAAGCAACTTGTACATGGGTCAAGATCCAAACATGGTGTGAAGAACATTTTATCTGAGTTAATTGCGCCTTGTACAGGAAAATTAGCCATCCTTGGAAATAATCTATTTGGGCTTAAGCATCTTGTACATTGGAAATGCTTTAAAACCTTCAACAGGGGAAATTTAACGAGGCTCCGCTAATACATTTTCTTTGAGTACCTTCAATACGGAAATGTTTCCATACATTCCATTTCAATTATTTATCCAAGAGTATTGCACTCTGACCAAAAACTTTACTTCGCTTAGTATCTTACACAGGGATAGTGATCAATCTTTGGCGTTGAGAACAATTCCTTTGAGTTTAAGGATCTTCGTACATGGGAATGATCCTTCCGTGACTTTGCAAATCTAATATGTATATGCTGATGTAATCTATTTGTCTCTATCAACGATGGGGGTTTCACAACCAACCAAAAACAGGATTCGGGTTCCTTGTTTTTATCAAAACACTACTAAAAACCTGTCAAATACATACATCTATATACATGTATACAGTAATACACAATTCATTCATAATAATCGTTTCGATATATACAGTATTACAAAGCAGTAATAACATGTAGCATAAATTGATGCACGTGGAATGCACGTGGAAATACAAATCACAACTTTCTTTCAAGTTCTAATATATTGTTTATTAATAGTGAATAATATTAATAATAATAATGTAATTGTGCTTACCAGACACGCCTTCGATGCTTAATATTCTTTTATTGAACTGTTTAACAAACATTTGTAGAAAATGATTAAAATCTATAATGATTTCTATAAGATCGCGTCATAAATGAACTTCCGTCGAAACGAGCGTAAAAAATATAAAGAAAGGACAGGGGTGTAGAAATTGAAAACCAAGGCGTCTTAGATGGATGTTATGGTCACTTTCATACAATTACAAACTTCAATTCACACATACAACACATTTGATTCAGGACAACAGACAAGGTCATAGGTTGACCACATGGTGGATATACACATATACACATGTAAATCAACACCCATAACACCTTGAAGTTAAGCGACTTGGACAGTTATCATGTGACTTTGACAATTGTCATGTGACGTTGACAGTTGTCATGTGACGTGTATCAATGTAAATATTACTGCAGTTCAGAAGTAAGTATATTATATACCTGTCTTCACATAAGTACCTCGAACAGGGAATGTGATCCATCCTTTGCTTTACGAATACTCGATCTGAGCTTAAGCTTCTTGTACAGGGGGAAATCATTCACTCATGCTTTGTTCACATTCCTCAGTGTTTAAGAACCTTCAAAGGGGAAAATGATATATCCCTATTTTGTTTATAATGTCGCGGAGAAATGCCCTTGTACAGGAGGACAGGGTGTTATTCCATTTCAGTTCACCACCGTGCAAGGGAACTGATCCATTCATTTCTTTGCAATAAGATACATGAGTTTATTTCTCCTTGAACAAGGAAATGATCCATACCAGCCACTTTGCTAGGGGAAATGATCTATACCAGCCACTTTGCTAGGGGAAATGATCCATACCAGCCACTTTGCTAGGGGAAATGATCCATACCAGCCACTTTGCTAGGGGAAATGATCCATACCAGCCACTTTGCTAGGGGAAATGATCCATACCAGCCACTTTGCTAGGGGAAATGATCCATACCAGCCACTTTGCTAGGGGAAATGATCCATACCAGCCACTTTGCTAGGGGAAATGATCCATACAAGCCACTTTGCTAGGGGAAATGATCTATCCAAGCTTTGTTAACATTTCGCTGAGAAGTAAGAACTTCAACCATATTTTTACAGTCTTACATAAATAAGCAAAGTAAAAACTCACAATTGCTGGGATTTTGAGGATATCGTTTATAGCTTATGGAACTTTAAAGGACGGATTGGCTTTTGTTATGACTTATATAAACTTGTAATTACGGTTTCGATCTTGTACGATATTATTTCAATATTCAACTTGGACCCTCAATTCCATAAACAATACTTGTTAGCTGCTACTGATTTGTCAGGCGAGCACAGTGTCACCAATACATACTAAGCAACCAACCAGAAATTATCCCATCACGTAATTATTGTTGTTTTATTAAATGTTTCCGGTGGTTTATAGAGGTGTATCAGTAAAAGTAAAAACTGTCAAGTATATAATAAAAAGACAAATTCTTAATTTCGGTGTACGATCACGGAATATTTAACATCGTAAACAGCGAAAGTAAACATTTAACTCGTGGCTGCGCCAATCGTGAAATATAGCTTTTGGTTCTCACCCGAGAAAAGTGCGATCTTACACTGGACCAAAAAAATATCCTCTATGGGATTTTTTTAACATTTCCGACATAGTTTTTTTCTTTTCTTCCCTTTTCTTTATTTTTAAGCTAGCACGATTTAACGAGTTCAGTGTACTTTTTGTCCTATATTTGCTTTTAGTCTGTCAGAAACTGACATTGTTTTCATTATTCATTTAAGATATTTAAACTTGACAATTTAATCAATGGCCCTATTTGATTTATTTGGTATTCTGGTGAAGTTGGCATGCATGCTTTGAACAAAACAAAACTTGACAAATTGTGATACATTTTCAAGGCGAACAACTTTTAACAATCAAGTATACATCATTTATTTACTATGTTTCTTATTTCGTATATATTATGTAAATCAAACCATTAGAATGTAGTCGAGTTTTATTAATGGTAAACGTTATCTGAAATGGACGAAACTTTTCGTCTTAGTATTGTTTAGTTCTGTTTTCCTTTATCTTTCATTCGGCATAAGTCCGACCCTGCATGGCTGCCGAGTAAATATCTTATACAGTAAAACTATATAATATATAAAATATAATTAGCTTAATGTGCGGCGAAAATGTCTTTATACTAGCCATACGAAACGCCACCACTTTATAAAACCATTTGATGACTAACTTTTAATGTTAATTTGTCGGTTGATTTCGTTAGAGGATTTTTAAATGATTAATTTAAAATCAGATTTCTTTCGACGGTCCATTGACGGAAACCTGAGCGTACACACTAAACAGGGTTATCGTTGGCTACTGGATTTGTCCCTGTAGTTATATTGTATTATAACGTCTAACTTAAGGATGCTGTTTTACTCCCAAATAAGATTTATCATAATTCATACTATTGTTTTAATATACCAAAAAGGATAAATAAATTTCGAAAACAATGGTTTTTATGAAGGATACCGAGTTTAATTATAAAAATGGTGAAGAAAATACGGTATTTGTACTTATGAATTAATAGTAGATCGCAGTAAATCTTTTAGCACTCACCAATAAATTTTTTTTTTGCGTTTACAGCTATTGAATACACAGCTACTATTTTGTTATCGGCAATTAATATTTTCCGTAAATGCATTCTTTATGAAGTAGTTAAAGGTGTATTACTTAAAATTGTTTGTTGAAATATGTGTATGTAGTATGTACTGAATTTGAATAAGAATGTCTATCACTTTAAACTTTCCTAGAATTCGACGTTACCTACCTGAGAATGCTTTGAAGTTTATGTTAAATTTATAAACATGCATTAACACTTAGTAGAAGCACCAGTAATAAATAAATGAATGCATACGGTTAAACGTCAGAAATAGTTGTTAATCTGAAAAAAGTAATGGTTACCAAACTAGATAGTGCACTGTAAGTCCCAAGACATTTGTGAGTTATATATCTGAGATAGTGAATTATTTATGACCGAAACATGTCAATAAATTAATAAGTCATTGGTCAAGGGACGCAACTGACTAGTGTTACCCATTATTCAAATTCGTAAGATTTTTCGGAAAAGTGCTCAAGGATTGGTTAATGGGAAATAAATAAAATGTGCGTGGTCCTCATATGCTATTAATGGTTCATTCTCCTTTGTAGTTCACATACTTTTATTTTCTGACCAAAGACCACTTCGACCTCCCCCCTAATTGACATGTCCCTCGTTGATCCCTTATTTTACCTTTCAAAATAGTGCACATGATTGGGTCAGAATTTTGAAGAAAAAAAATAACCAAATTAAATACTGTATGTAATATTATCTCGACAAATAGAAATATATAGTCATTTAATATCACACACTGGTGATCTTATAGTAAAAATGTTTAACAGAAAGTCTAGTCTTGTGGTTATGTTTGCCACCTAAGTCATATAGGAATAACCAGCCTTATCCCGAGACAGCCACGATTGATAGACAAAACCAAGTAATTCAACATCTTTAATAGGTGATTTCCTAGGAAAAATCGTGTTAAAAAAACCAAAAAAACTGATCAATATGTTTCCGTTTTGTAATAACTCTTTCGTACATACACATATGTAATAATAAAAATATGTGATGGTTATATTTAACCGCAAAACAAGGTAACGCATGTTCAAACATGGGTGTTTTTGTATAATCCTGACCCAAATGGTATAAGAAAAATTCGGCGGAGAAGCACTAAGTTGCATTCGGAAGCTCCGAATGCCCTTAGCTGGTGATGCCAAGATCTAGAGAAGCCCTCAGACTAAGCCCATCCTGACCTGAATGGTATATGAGGAATTAGGTGGAGAAGCCACAAGATGGTGATTCTAAGATCTAGAGAAGCCCTCAGACTAAGCCCATCCTGACCTGAATGGTATATGAGGAATTAGGTGGAGAAGCCACAAGATGGTGATTCTAAGATCTAGAGAAGCCCTCAGACTAAGCCCATCCTGACCTGAATGGTATATGAGGAATTAGGTGGAGAAGTCCCAAGATGGTGATTCTAAGATCTAGAGAAGCCCTCAGACTAAGCCCATCCTGACCTGAATGGTATATGAGGAATTAGGTGGAGAAGTCCCAAGATGGTGATTCTAAGATCTAGAGAAGCCCTCAGACTAAGCCCATCCTGACCTGAATGGTATATGAGGAATTAGGTGGAGAAGTCCCAAGATGGTGATTCTAAGATCTAGAGAACCCCTCAGACTAAGCCAATCCTAACCCAAATGGTATATGAGGAATTCGGTGGAGAAGCCACAAGTTGGTAATTCTAAGATCTGGAGAACCCCTCAGACTAAGCCAATCCTGCCCCCAATGTTAAAAGAGGAATTCGGTGGAGAAGCTCAAAGTTGGTGATTCTAAGGTGTAGAGAACCCGTAAGACTAAGCTAATCCTGACCCGAATGGTATAAGAGGAATTCGATGGAGTAGCAACAAGTTGGAGATTATAAGATCTAGAAAACCCCTCAGACTATACCCATCCTGACCCAAATGATACAAATGGAATTCAATGAGAAGCCTTAAGTTGTTGAGGCTAAGATCTAAAGCAAGCACCTCTTAACTTGATTTTAATTATTCATTTTTTAAGGACGAATATTTATCTTAACCTTTGGTGGAGATGTTTTTCCATTTGAACCGGATCTAAATGAAGACGTTTAATAGAGGAAAATATTCATATTTATTGGCGACGGTCATCAGTCTTTTACAATAACTCACCTTGAGCACTACCCTGCGGTGAGCAGACAAAACAATGGAAGCGTTTTATTTTAACAACTTTAATATTTACCAGAATATTACAGTTTTTACAAAAAAAGTACCAAAGAGCAAAGTTCAAATGTTTTAACTATTGACATTGTCACATAAGTTAATAATTTATACTGACCATTATACCCTCAACATTCATGGATGTATGATAGAATTATATACAGTCGAACCCTGCTGGCTCGAACTCACAGAGACCAGCGAAAATACCTCGAGCATCGGAAGATTCGAGCCAACCGGAATTGCTAACCTTCAGTTTATAGAAATCGGTCCTTTACATCCAGTTCGATCCAACGAGGAATTCGAGCCATGCGAGTTCGAGCAAACGGGGTTCGACCTCTGAATGATAAGTTATTATGCGTACTAAGCTTTGTAATGTGAAGTATAAGGGTCGAGAAAGGTCCAATGGTTGCGTCATGAAATTAACATTAGTAGCCAATTGGAATAAAACATGATTTATTGTCCATATGTTATTTTTAAGCTAGTTTGAATATTTAAATGATTTCATTGGTCAATATTAATTTTCTGATAAATATTGACCAATCAGTAAATATTTTGGCCATCTTTAACCAAACCAAAGACTTAAAGCTGCACTCTCACAGATTGACCGTTTTGACGATTTATTTTTCTAAGAATGAGCCAATTTTTGCGTAAATATCTTGAAACCAGTGATATCAGACTGCCGACATTTACGTTGGAAAATTAACGTTTTATGATTAAAAGTGTGACTAACCCTTTATTGAAAATGATATGTTTCGGCAGTTTTCCAAACAAATGATGATCTGTTCTATTGTGAGTTAACTTATATCACTGAATTGAAGGCATTGATTTCAAAAACAGCTGATTCTGAGACAAAATTTAAAGAAAAGTCAAAACTGTTAATCTGTGAGAGTGCAGCTTTAATTCAGCCTCAGAAGTACTACCAAAGGCATGAACCCATAACACGAACATTGTTATATATTCGAAATATATTATGCTATTTGCCTTATTCAATGTAAATAAAAATAACAAGCAGATACAAAGTTATATACACAATAGTAAACTATCAACAATTATACAGACATATATCTACAACAACACCAACTGGATGCTTTAATGAAACTTACTATGATATGTACGGTGGTTCTGTGTTTGTGTTTAATCTTTTGCATTCAAGAATCATTCGGAACTCCTCAGCCATTTTCCATTGAAAACAACCTCTGATGTTTATGGACGGTTTACAATGCCAGAAACCTTTACATTTTAGCAACGCTGCAAATAGATCGCGTAGTAATTTCAATTTAGCATTTAAACTTAGTGACTTTACTCTATGGACTCTTACTTTTTTATGCAGTAGTTTACTTCATTGGCAATCGTTTTAAACTTAGACTTACAACATGCATGTTAAAACACTGCAATAAATTAATAATATTATTCAAAAAAATACGAACTACTTGTACTGATGTACGGTTGTTTTTGATGGAAAATGGCCGAGGAGTTCCGAATGTTCCAAAATGTGCAAGACCTATGCAGTTGTAAATGCAAAGCAAACATCTATAGCGACTTGTTCACAAGTTCACTTACTAGTGCCAACATGTTGTGGGTTTTTTCAAACTTTGTTAAAATGTAATTATTGTACCTTCATTTATAAACAAACAACAAATTCGAGTATATCTTTCGCATATCCCATATCTGTTTACAGTATAGTTTTATTCTGAACTTGTGACGAAGACAACATTTTGTTAATATTTCAGGAAAAATGAAATGAAGAATAGATGTCTGACTCTATCAAACATGAACGACTTAATATGTCCCTAGCAACCACTAGTCATGAGTTCTCACTACATGTAATGACGCCAAAACATTCGAAAGTTCGAAAAAAATAAAATATCGTTTTAATAAATAACGCATGAACAACAATAGCATAGATAGGTGAAAATCGATGGTCTCACTTTCAAATGCCGCAGCAACAAAATCCGATGTTTTCCGTAGCAACGTTTTCAGTATTTTATCATGGTAATTTGATCACACATTTTTTTACAAAAAGCCGAAGTTAGAATTTTTGTAGTTTCAATTTCTGAAGGTTCGGCTTTTTTTGCTTCTCTGTGAGAAATGTCCAACAATTGCTCGATATTTTGATCACATTGTGCAACGGACTATTTACTCGCCATTCAGCTGTTAGATGCAGCTCGCCTTCATGATTTATGTGATATAAACATCACGAAACAGAAAAAATGCAACTTCGGCATTTTGAAGTGAAGACATCGATATGTAGTTCATGATGAGGCCATGTATTGGATATACGCCAATTTTAATGAAATGATATAAGCACTATAAGTTCATTGTCAAATTGACACCTTCATCACTGACAGAAACTTGCAGTGAGTTTTTTTAAACAGTTTTCACCATGTATACCCAAACGTTAAAAATATTGCGACGAAAAAATAATTCGAATCGTTTCTACACACATACACATATACACGTACACTATTTACACGTGTGTTTTTCAATCATAGTTTCACATGTTTTACATTGCACGTGACAACACCAGATAAATTTACAGTGACACCGTGAAACGTATGTGACCACCTGTGTGTTATAGCCTCTCCCGCAACACAGTAAATCACAGCTGTCACCAGCAGACGACGTCTTATTACACAAACGTCCCGTCGTTCCGAGAATACCACGTTTCTCGTTTGGACGACAATAATTAGGCGATTTATGAACGTATATTAAATCGTCTTCTTTGATTGGCTGTCTCCTTTTTGTTTTTCCCTTCCGGCGTAACTGTCGTTTCCATCGACGAGATATCGGTATGGAAAGTTCGTATTTATGTTTAAGGGCGTTCCCGATCTGTCGAAACGTCGGTAAACTTCGCCAGCAGGTTTTCACTGCGCATGAGCCGGATACGCCATGGCAACGGCATTTGAAATCCATCAGGTCCTCGGTTACCTAAAACAATAAAACATTGTTAATTTAGTATCTTAAACAAAATAAGTTAAACACGTATAACTTATACTTCTAATACCTCTTAGCATGGCAAAGTATCCAATTATCGGATTTTTGTATGTTTGTTAGTCCTTCCTCATTGTTCAAAATTATGTGGAATATTACATATTATTATATCCAACGTTTGTCTATAATGGTAAAATCCCATTACCCGAAAAAGAGATATTTCGACTATCAGGAACATTTGCAACATTTTTTACCGTGACCAAGCGAAAAATCGCTGTCATGTCATGTGACCGCAGTAACATTTTGAATGTGATGTAAGGGCAAATAACTGCCAAAATAGTTTAGCTAAATCATGATGTGATTGCCTCCCTTACACATACAGCAATGACGTCACTATTGAATATGTACGCAAAAGCATCAGACGACAGGAACTGTAAGTTTTTGAAGGAAATATAGCATACTTCACTGTGGAATTTTGTTATAGATATAATAATTTTATTATGCTATATTTTGTTTACCTTAATTAAATGAATTAAAAAAAACACTTTTGTATGTACTTTACTTTGTTTGGTATGATATAATAAATATCATATGGCAGCATGTGTGACATTGATATTGTCAACCCTCGAAAGCGACCTTTTTTTGTTAGAAAAAAATGTGAATATATTTTGCTGTCTTTGTTGTTGTTATTTTTTGGTTGAACCAACCACATTGAAGACCTTTCCTTAGACACATTATGCATCCGAGTATTGCTTTACATTCAGGTGAACAGAGAGAGTGTGACATACCGAAACTATTAGCGTTGATGACCGAACGACCTCTTCGGATGAGCTTTAAATGACTCCTAGTGATATGAGGATATTATATCAACGCTTTGAAATGACACTCTTATTTAAAATAAATACATACACGTGTATAACAAACATCAATTTTGAGCGATAAACCTTTAAGTACTTCCTAAATAATGCATTTATGGAAAAAAATAATTCATGATAACAAGATTGTAATCATGTATTAAATAGCTTAAAACACAAATGTTAAATGATTGGTGAGTGCTAAAATATTTACTGCGATCTACATTTATCTCATCAGGTAGAAATGCCGTGTTTTCTGCACCTTTCTTTCGAATTAAACTCTGGGTATTCTTCATAAAACCATTGTTTTCGACATTTGTTCAACCTTTTTGGTAAGTTAAAACTAGCATGCATTAATTGTGGTAAGAGTGAATCTTTAAATATTTTGCACAAATTACTGATTTTAAAGTTCATATTAACTAGACTCGTAAGTCACTTTTTTCTACCAAACATTTCTGATAATTTAATACAGCACTAACAATCTATGGTCGACGTCCCATATACTTGCCTGCGCGGTCAATAAAGTGTGAAAGGTCTGTCAATGTTAGTGGCCCATAAGTCATAGGTCATTATTTCTATTAAAGAATCTGGCGGGTTTATTTCACCGTTCTGGCTTTAATAAGAAAATCACATTTCCCCACATCATAAAAATCTTCCCCATTTATTACGAGAATTAATAAATTGAGAATTATTGGTTAAAGTTATTTATTCGTTAATATTAATATGCGAAATTGTCGCCAAAGTTCAATAAATTCAGTATCAAAACTGGGCCGTTGAAATGTTTATAGTCGATACCGGCGCCTCGTTTTTGCTTGAGAAACATTCAGTATAGAGTTAGTTTAATGAAGTAAAAGCTGCAGTCAGAATCATTACTAATATGGCAAATATTTAATGAAATAACACAGGATATTGAGGACAAAGCAAGACCGTAAACATTCAATTCAAAACGTATATGAATAAATACAACATTCATCATTTTTATTGCAATTGTAAATGTACACTTTTATACAATTATGAACATCTTAATTATCAAATAGGATGTGATATTCACCAGTGAAAGAAATACTGAGTTGACCAAGGCGCATCATGTTAAACACGATATCCTTCATAAGAACCATTGTTTTCGATATATGTTCATCCCTTTTAGTATATTTAAACAGCTGTATTAATTGTGGTACATCTTATTCGGGAGTAAGAGTGCATATTTTGTATATATATAAATATGAAATATGTACATATTGTGTTAAAATTTATATTGATTTCTATAGATGAAAAATGTAGATTATTTCTTAATTTTGCTCCATTTCATAATTTATACTTCAACTTAGAAGTGGCACTGTGATATCTTAGAGGGTTACAAACGTAGAACCAGTATATCTAACTATAAATTCGATAAAGTTGAATGGTGTCCAGACCAATCAAAAGCAGTTTATTTTTAGACAATAATGATAATTTTTGTCTCTGGCACACAAAATTCAGGATTAATCTGGCATTAAAGCATATCTATAATGTCATCTGAGAGGATATACACATCAAAATCTGAAAACTGTGATGTTGGAAAAATGGTTGTTTTGTAAATATATTATCCAATGAGGCTGTTTATATACACATGTTCTGATATATTATCTAAATAAAATATACAAGTAATATATTGTATTTGATATAGATGAAACATTTCTGAACCTTAGCAGCCACAACCTTATTATGTTTTGTCAGTAGCAGTATGCATTTCGACCAGCTCTTCACCGTTGTTTGCGGCACTTTCTTTGCCATCTGCAATCAGGTCCGCATAGTTTGGTAGGCACTTAAATAATCGCAGGTTCAAGGGAAGCATAAGATGTTTTGGAACCTTGGCAGGTTTATCGTTCTTGGAACATTTGCTGACCAAAAGTCCCGCAAGAATGGCGCAAAATGAGATCATGAAAGAGAAGTAGAGGTACGAAATTGAGTACAGGTTGTCGACCCCTTTCAAGTCATTTGTTGAAGCTGTGAGTGGATTCAGATCTGTTATAGATGGATCTACTGTGGTGTTTTCATATAATGACATGTTGGACATTCGTGCTCCGCCTGGTGAAAATGGATAATCAGTGGTAAAATTTGTGAAGATTTCTTCATCAGGGTAGCATTTGTCCGTGGGTCCTAGGGGTAACCATGGTGTTTTCTTTCTTCCTGGTGAAAAACTATACCCTAACGATATCCAAAGCGCAAGACAAAGGCCAACAACTGTACTAGCTATTAGACCCTTCCGTGTAGTAAATTTGATGAATATCGATAGAAAGAATATTGCGTTCATGGGCCCATCAATGGCTCCAAGGATGCTTGCCGCAATTTGATTTACCGGACCTTTTATGTAACTTATTAAAAGTCCTACACCAATGCAAACTAATCCATTAAGAACAACAACCAGTTTTGAAATGTTGGTTAGTTTCTTTTCTGACATTGTTGGCCATCTTGGTTTTATCAAATCCTCAGATATAATGGCCGACACACTACTAAAGAGGGAAGAAATTGTGCTCAGTGATGCACTGCAAAGAGCAGCTAGAAATAGTCCTGTTACTCCGGGAACAGATTCAAACATCTTTAAAACAGTGAATGACATAATCTGGTTAGGGTTTGCGATTTGTCCTGAAGCTAAAGGGTCACAACCTTTCTTCGTAAAGTATGCATATGCAATGAGACCTTGGAACATGACTAAAATTTGTAAGATGACGAATCCAGGGATAGAAATAGCAGCAACTTTTCTTGCCTCTTGAATTGACTTGGTTGAATTCAGCCTCTGTATAACGGGTGGTCTACACGAAAGTCCGACACTTCTGAGAGCAGACCCGACCGCCAATGTCCAAAACGTATGCCTTGTGAAAGGATTTGGATCGAAATCGAACACTTTCATTCTCCCCGTCCTTGAATTAATATCAATCACCGTTCCAATACCACCAACGCTAATAGTTCCATAAATTAAAACGGCAACTATAACTACAAGCATAATCACGCCTTGGACAACATCGGTAACAACAACAGCTTTAAGTCCACCTAATGCTGTATAGACCACGGCAATCAATATCATTGCAACAATATAAACCCATGCCGACAAGCTCGTCACAGACTCCATTGCAGTTGCGGCTCCGAAGATGACAATCCCCGCATACAAAGTCATGAACAAAGTGCTTAGCCACATTGCAAGTTGCCGAATCATGAGTGACTCGTGTCTCATCTCAAGGTATTCGAAAACACTCGTAATTTGAAGAGGATAGAAGAGCGGAATGGTGATGAAGAACATCATAGAACAACCGATAGCAATTCCTATGTTTATCCAACAGTAGATGAAGCCATGGATGTAGACCTCGCTCGGGTAGCCAAGGAAAAAGATAGATGACTCAAATGTGACAAGCATCGACATCGCCACTGGTATAGCCGAGAGTTTGCCTCCTCCTCTGTGATAGAAGTAGGATGACACGTGTTTCCGTTCTTTGTACGAGTAGAATATGCCAGTGAAAAGTGACACTAGTATTCCAACAACTAACACTATGAGATCAGCAGTCTGTAAACGATTCTCAAATGCCATCTTTGTAATTAAACCTGTCACCAGTGCAACTATCCCCTGTAAAGGCTGATGCAGATGAAATGATGTGCGATTATATATCATATTCAAGGAGCTATAAAATATAGAAGAAAATTCATACTCATGTGTAAACATGTTCAATTAATAATGTGAAAATAGCTTTCAGCACACGAACGTTTGGAAAGTGTATATGTTAGAGCACGAACCTTTTAGTTCTGGTACCTATTATATGCAAATTTTATACAAATCTGATGGGTTTTTCTAAACTTGCACAAGCAAAGAAGATGGTGCACTTCTGTCAGAGACAGACTATCGCGTGTATATGTTTGCTGTGTTGGTGTTGTTGGTGCTGGTTGTGTTTGTTATGTTGTTTTTACAATCAAACTGAAAGTTAAGGTATTTTATACTAGTTTTAACGGTCAAAAATGATGAACATGTATGTTTGATATTTAATTAAAGTTTAAGATAATAACACTTTCGTCTCAATGATGTTATATCTGTGTGAATCATAAATTCAGTTTCATTAAAACACTTCTAAAGAAAAATATGTAGAAAAGGAATTATAGTAGCGTGATCATGAATATTTAAACATTTTATAACATTTAAAGTAAATGTGATGTATAAATAGGGAAATTCTAAATACCATTATATCCACAAAAAATAACAAAATTTGAAGTAAGCAATGATGACTATAATTACACACATGTATTCATATGCACGAAGGAGAAATATTTACAAATACCAAGTCATGCTTGCTAAGTAATGCAATCCTTGTTTATGCACTATATATGTACATATGAAATTTCCAGTCAATACATTTGAGTTTTAATGTTAAAAAAGGCTGGTACATTTAGGTACAGTTTAATAAGAATATGAATAAAATATGTAGGGCATCAGTATGGTTCTTGTGCACTGCACTTTTTCTCATAGCCATTTATCTACATTTCAAGTTTCACTTCTATTTCTTACATATTTTCCTAGATAAGGCCATAACAAAAACCTTTTTTTAAATCAGGTTAAGGGAAGATTATTTAATATTTATGTTGGGCAGGATAATGAGCACTGCATTTCCTCTGTTCATTTTAATCCCCATAGTATTTTGTAAGATGAGGCCCGGACAAGCGCTGATACTGAAAGCTCGTTAAGGGGAGATAACTTAATTAATATGCATGATATGATCGTGGTTCTTGTGCACTGCACTTCCTCCCATTGCCATTTCTCTATATACCACGCGTTTTATTGTAATACCATCAATAGTTTAGAAGTTATCCTCCGGACAAGGGCGTTACAGACGGGCGGAATAATAGGCGGAAAGACGGACGGACGAACGCACCACGTGTTTTTCCTTCTTTAAAAAAGCCCCTTAAACGTGTATTGTTATGTATTTTTTTCAATAGAAAAAAATTAACATTAACCACCTTATCCTTATGGACACACCCCCTAAACACCCTTATGTTGGCCCGGACAGACAGACAGACGGACGGATTGATGAACACAGTGGCGACTATGTGCATAAAAACACACGTACACAAATGATTCTTTTTTCAATTTAAAATTGGGATCCACGCAAAACAAATCAATCTGTAATGGTGAAATACAGGTAATAAATCTTCATTTCCTTCATTAAACGTGCTAAAATCACTCGACTAATAACAATAATTTACCTTTCAAAGAACACCGAAATTATAGCTTTCTTCGGGTTCGATAAAAAGTTACATTGTGTCTGTTAACTGAAAATAAGCTATGAAGTTCCCCCTGAACCTATATTATTCTGCATCGTTGACTCTATTGCCAAACCCTGAGGTCGTAAATCTTAGCATTTACTCATTTTCAATCGTCTTTTCCAACCCCTTTATGCCTGCCGACTAAATACCCCTTAATTAAGATATTAACTTTCATCTTATCACTTCACAAGTTTGGGTAGCGTCTGAACATTGACGGGTGCACGAGCCCAAGGCCTTTTAAGGTGTTCATGGTGAAAGACCCTTGAAAGATAAGTAAATAAGTTAGTCTCGAACCATTGCACAAAAGCGGCGACATCAAAAGGAACATGTCAAGAAGTTCAAAGAGACATGGCGTTGTCAATTTATGCGTCAAACGAATGAAGATATTCGTCAATCGTTTTCAAATATATCATGTGTTCAGTTATGCTGATTTGCTGTTTGTTTAATTTGTCTTATTGTTTAAATTTACCAAAACCATATCAACTTTTGAGATCCTTGTTCGTTTAGCGATACAACGAACAGCTTAATGTACTTAATTTGCTATTTATTGTAAATATAGGTCAACATATCTATGTACAAATTTGATGTTCTAAAGAATGCATTTATTGGTGCAACGCCAAATTTTGTGACAGTTTGAATGGCATATTTAAAAATAGCTTTTTTAAAATGTCCATTGGCATTGGTATGTTGTATTGTGGTTTAGCAATTTTTAAACATGTGTTATATGTGTGCGTTTTGTGACAGCTTTACTGGCATATTTAAAAATAGCTGCTTTAAAATGTCCGATTACATTGATATGTTGTATTGTGGCTTATCATTTCTTTAACATACATATGTATGTAATATGTGTACGTTTTGTGACAGTTTTACATATTTTAAAATAGCCTCTTTAAAATCTCCAATTTCATTGGAATGTTGTATTGTGGCTAATTTTTTCTTAAACATGTGTTACATGTGTACATTTTGTGACAGTTTTACTGACATATTTAAAAATAGCCACTTCAAAATGTCCAATTGCATTGGTATGTTGTATTTTTAGGCTAATCATTTCTTAAACATCTGTTACATGTGAACGTTTTGTGACAGTTTTACTGACATATTTAAAAATTGCCACTTCAAAATGTCCAATTGCATTGGTATGGTTTTTTTTTTAGGCTAATCATTTCTTAAACATGTGCTACATGTGTACGTTATGTGACAGTTTTACTGGCATATTTAAAAATAGCCTCTTCAAAATGTCCAATTGCATTGGTATGTTTTTTTAGGCTAATCATTTCTTAAACATGTGTTACATGTGAACGTTTTGTGACAGTTTACTGGCATATTAAAAAATATCTGCTTTGAAATATCCATTGGCAATGGTATGCTGTATTGTTGTTAATCATTTCTTAAACATATGTTACGTTTGTATGTTACAGATGATACAAATTTCAACATTGAAACAATGTAAAAGAAAATGTTGTCAATTTTCCTCGGGGTTTCTTGCTAAGGCCAAAAAATGATTTGGTTAGTAGGCCTATTGGTTAGCGTAACATCCTTTTCAAAGACAGGTACGAAGGATGACCTTTTTAGTTATGTATTTATTTTGTATTAGGCTTTATTTAAGAACGTCATTTTTATCTTTATTGGAGAATGATTTTAAAGCCATATTCTGTATAAAGCTTTAAAGATTTTAAACTACATATATTAAAACACACACTTAAAAATAATACATAAAAAAGAACTATTTGTTTTTTACAACTGACTTAAAACGGCAGAGTCGGCACCTTTTTTGTAGGTAGGGTCGGGTGTCCTGAACCGAATGTATTTTTGTAGGCCAAATGTGACACCGTCTTTATTGACGTATTAACCATTTTAATGTGCAGAGCAATAACTTGAAGAGAGGTAAACTTTAAATGGCTTTACCACAGAAGTCACCAAAATTGATTAAATCTTCCCCATCACATAAAATACAAAACATTCTCATCGCACCTGTGGTTGAATTGATATCATCTTTGTGTATTTGATTAAACTTGTATTTATTTCACAAACATTGAAACACCCAATTAAATATAATACTCGCTTCATTAATACCGCACATTGTAATGGGATGAATCGACTCATTTAAAATACGTTTTTTATAGAATCCATCAAATCTTAAAATAATCTCAGTTTTTATTGCAATTTGAGTAATTTACTACGATGAATGCGACAGAATTTAAAATAAATATGATATATAACGAGCGTACTTGTGCTAATCAATTATGTTGTTTTTCATATTTAATTGCTTAATATTAATAAAGCATTTTGTCGATATTTCGAAATATGTTAAAAATCATAAATATGTTAATTCATATTACTGATATATGTGAAATATGTGATATACGATTGTGAGTAATACAAAAAATGAGGAACGGTATTTTAATAGCTGCTTGCTTATAAAATGTTATTAAATTAACGAAATATCATATCTTTGATCGGCTGCACTCGGGTCTAACTACATAAAGATTTACTGCAGTTCGCACGTATGTGCAAATTTAATGTATTTTACAAATATACCCCCAATTACAAAAGGATCAAAAACAAGTTTGTAATTTATCTAACATGTTATCCTCTTCATATTCTATTTGAAAGTATAATAATATTATAACATCGTGTATAAGCGTGTGCTATTTGTTGTTGTTTGTTTTTTTGTTGGTTTGGGTTTTTTTATTTGGAGGGAGGGTTTTTCTAAGATCAACAAACAAGTATATATATATAATAATGATAATATGCGGTCAATTTTCTCTATTTGTAAACAATTCTAACAATACCGTAAAATGATTAAGTAAAATTGAAAGTCCTAATATTGGTCAACGTTTTGACAACTTAACCTTATATCAATAATTTTTTGAAATTATATGGATAATAACAGCTATAATAATTTAAGTTTTTTGGAAAATAGTATTTACACAGGTATTTAAGCAATATTTGATTTTAAAGTCCAACTGAGTAACGTTGTTTTTAAGGTTTAAAAAATCAAAATAATTTCTTTTTAACTTCTTGAATAATGTGTTGGGGTAGTACCGCCATCACTTTAATCACCAGGCCCCATTTTCTTGAAACTTCTTAAGCTTAACAGGCTTAAGTAGCTTATTTCAATACTCCAAAATAAATAGTTAAATTGATTTTTGATAATTAAAAAATGGTTTATTGTGAAAATCATAAAGATAATTCCTATCTTAAGTATAAAAATTCTTAAAGAAGTAAATATCACGCAAATTATTTAAAACAAAAATAGTGAGCTTAGCCTAATCCTGTTATAAGGGACTTAAGACGTTTCGAGAAATTGGGGCCAGGTGATAATCCTGTTATGAGGGACTTAAGACGTTTCGAGAAATTGGGGCCAGGTGATAAAGGTGATGGCGGTAATAACTGTACGTCACGGGAAGTAGCCGCTGTGTCGGGTTAGGGCCTAGAACCGACTTATAGCTGCACTCTCACAGATTGACCGTTTTGACAACTTTTTTTTTTGTCTTCGAATATGCCATTATTGAATAAATGTATAGAAACCATTGATGAAAGACTACTGACAAAATATCAGATCGCAGTTTTTCATATCTCTGTTCGAAAATTGATCTTTTTATGGCTAAAAGAGTACTTACGCTTTAAAAGTCTAGAAAATAGATTAAGTACTTGCCTTTCTTCCGACTTCGTTATTATGAAGGTTCATTGTGTTCCTGATGTTTCGACCCTGTGTTAACATCTCAGGAGCGTCAACAAACTTCTTGCTGAACCCCAACCCGTACTCGATATTGTCACTGAATAAAATAGATAAAAGTTGCTGGGTGTGTATACCAAGTGATAAATTGCGTCATAAATGCTACGTCGGAAGCCAATATTTTGCTTCGAATGAAGACTTAAAACAAAGATAACTTCACTATTTCTTCACCATTTTAGATGAAACATAGCGCAGTCTACGCCTCTTACGGAGCCCCGCCTTCGATCTTTTACCAGAGTTTGATTGAGAGTTTAGTTTCTTTAAACACTTTGAAAAACCTTTTTCACACTACGGCCGTCTGACGGAGCACTGTCAAAACATTATTATGGAAACACGTTTGTTGAAGTGTTTGAGGAAAGTAATCACCTAATCAAACTTCGGTAATAAAACAAAGGTGGGGCTCTTTAAGCGGCATAGACTGCCCTTTGTAAAAGGAAAGTTATCTTTGATTTAAGTCTTCATTTTATGCAAAATGTTGCTTTCCGACGTAGCATATATGACGTAATTTATCACGTGGTATACACACACTGAGTTAATGTATAGTAATGCTGTATAGAATAAAGAATCTTCCGAGAGAAGCACATGTCCGTATTAAGTCGACAATTCTTTAAAAGTTCATATTCAAATTAAATGAAAAGTATAAGTGTTTTAAATACAAAATCATCTATTTTCCATACCATCAATGTCAACCAAGTATTTTTAATATCATTAAGATATAATAGCATATGACGTATTAGATTAACTTTTGCAACACTGGCACATGCACACCTGACGAATACTAGCGAACTAATGCAATGGTCAACTTAAAGTTAAGTGTATTTTCATCTATAGATAGTGTAGTACGCTCAAAACCTTGTAATGTAACAATATGGATGGACAAAACCAACGCGACCGCTAAATCATAAGTCAATGGATGCAACAGCCTCCTTATCAGGTTAAACGTGTTTGTGTGACTTCCTTTAGTTTCAAAGTCATATTAATTCACTTAAGAAAACACAAATACCATCTAAAAAGATACACCATAACTGTTTGTTTCATCAACGGTTTTTGAGAATTTTGCTTAATATATCTGCTTTTTATCCTGAAACCCGCTAAGGAAACAGGTCCAAGTAAATGTATATATATATATATATGCACAAGTCAATTGGAACCACGCCCCCCCCCCCCTCGCCCCCCAGGTCCGGGGGGGGGTATAGCGGGGGAAATGAGCCAGGTTTTTCCAGGTGGACCTGCAAAGCCAAATGAATGCGATGGTTTTGTTTTCGCGCCAAAAATAGCGGAGAATGGGCCTTACCTAGGATATCCCCGGGGTGCGGGGGAATTTTGTGGGTATTTTAAAAGCAGTTTATCTACGCAGGGCATGGAATTTTCCTGGACCGAAAGTGAAAGACCCCACTATTACCGGACCTGGGGAGGGGGCGTGGTTACAATTGACTGGTGCATTACCGTTTGAGAAATCAAAACAGATTTGCTATAATTATCTCAGAGACATTCAACAATCCCTTCTTTACCCGTTCGATCAATTAATGGATCGCTGTAACTAGCCCTAGGATTGCACATGCTAATTGGCTATATATAACCCTTTGATAAATACACTGCAATGATTGTTTTAAAGACCGATTAAACAAATGGCTTTTTTGGTGCACAATACAGGGGCGGATCCAGCATTCGGCGTTAGAGGGGGTGTAACTTAGGGGCGTAACCCTTGCTCTCCTCCCACAGAACCTATATCTATATGGTTAAAAGTGTCGGCAGTGGGGTTGGGGGGTTCTCCCCAAGACAATTTCAACAATTATTAGTCCGTAATGGTACATTTTCGGCGCATTCTATTACTTATGTTCTCCTATACTGATATTAAAAGTAAACGTAGACGAATTTAGGGTGGGGGCGCCGCCCCTCCCCTCCCCCTGGATCCACTAGTGCAATACACTGTTGGAATACCATGTCCAATGTCTTAAACATCACTCCAATATACCTGCATCCTCCCCACTTCCACCCTTCCACGTCCTGTTCCCCGTATCTTGACATGTCACACGAGCAGTCCGTCAGATTACCCACGCTGCACGATTTTGTTGTGGCGTGAACCACGCCTGCACTCAGGATCGCGTAAATAAACGCCGTCTCTCGCGTACCTGCAATTGGAAAACACTTGAGGTAACTAAGTTGTAGAGTAAAACAAAAACTATGCTTGTACATCTAACCTTATTTCCCCATCCCAGCGGGAAAGGGAGGGTGGATGATTTACATTGATTATTTACTGCACTCCAAACCTTTTGGCCAAAACAAAATACTTCGAAACGTCGTTTACCATTGGACAAATGACGGCGCGACTATCCAATCAAAAATGAAATAGACAATGGCTCATAATGCCGATAGGGTCACGCAAAATTAACCTAATTTTTTTCTTTTATTTCTAGGGGAACGTACATGTTCCAATTGGAATGTGTTTTATCTTAAAATTTTGTCGTTCTTCCTTCCTATCAAAGTGAGAATTATAGCGTTGAAGCATTTAATGCAGAAAACACACATATCTAGGCTCATTTTCTGTTTATACCTGATAGACCAGAAAACATCGGTGATAAAACACATTTGCCGTTGTTTATCATTCAATTTGAATAAACCATTTCAAACAATATAAGAATACATAAAACATTATGCAAAAGATTGATCAAACCCCTTCAAAACGTTACAAGTTGATATTTTTTACGATATTCCACTACCGTTATATTTATTCCAGTAATGTGTTTCTTTGCGTGTTTCTAGTTGGCTTGTCTGGTTTCCTGTTTGCAGTACAAGCATGGTACCAGTAAACAAGAAATAAACTCACGTTCTGACACTTGCCTTTTTCTTTTACTTTACACTCATTTAAACAATTGAAACATACACATAACATAATCGTCCCTGTTTATCTCTTTGCCTCTAAACAGGATCGGATTTAGGGAGCTGAGTGGCTTGTACCTATAGTGTTAAGATCTTAAGCTTCCAGATTTGTCCCTCTTGTGTTCGATGCAGTTCTAAGTTCTGAGGACTTCTATTGTCCCTAAAGTGTTCGATGCAGTTCTAAGTTCTTAGTCTTCTGCGCTTGTTCCTATAGTTTTCGATGCAGTTCTAAGTTCTTAGACTTCTGCGCTTGTTCCTATAGTTTTCGATGCAGTTCTAAGTTCTTAGACTTCTGCGCTTGTTCCTATAGTTTTCGATGCAGTTCTAAGTTCTTAGACTTCTGCGCTTGTTCCTATAGTTTTCGATGCAGTTCTAAGTTCTTAGACTTCTGCGCTTGTTCCTATAGTGTTCGATGCAGTTCTAAGTTCTTAGGCTTCTGCGCTTGTTCCTATAGTTTTCGATGCAGTTCTAAGTTCTTAGGCTTCTGCGCTTGTCCCTTTAGCTTTCGATGTAGTTCTAAGTTCTTAGGCTTCTGCCCTTGTTCCTATAGTTTTCGATGCAGTTCTAAGTTCTTAGGCTTCTGTGCTTTTCCCAAAAAGTTCGAAGTCGACGCAGTTCTAAGTTCTTAAGGTTCTGCGTTTGTCCCAGTAGTTTCGATACAGTTCTAAGTTCTAGGCTTCTTCTATTGTTCATATAGTTTTCGATGCAGTTCCAAGTTCTTAGGCTTCTGTGTTTTACTCTGTAGATTTCGATGCAGTTCTAATTTTCAAGGCTTCCGCTATTGGCCATGTAGTTTTCGATGCAGTTCTAAGTTTTAAGGCTTTTGCACTTGGCCGGTAGTGTTCGATGTAGTTTTAAGTTCTTAGGAATCTGCGTATGCCCCTGTAGATTTCATTGTGCTTCTAAGATCAATTCAATTTCCATAATTATAGATCAGCGTTAGTTGGTATTTAATTGTCAAGAATAATATATCGTGAGTAAAAAAAAAGATGATAAAACACTGGATTCATCTCAATGCGGATTAAATTTTATGTTAATGGAAAATAATAAAAATTGTGATGCATTTCAGTGTTAATAAAATTATCGTTAGGGATGAAAATTCGCAATCTCATTCAAGTTATTCGACAATGAAGCATCTATTATCGTAATGTAATAGCAATAGATGGAGTTTTTCTCACATATTAAGAGCTGTTGATTACCACAAAGATATGAATAGTTTTCCTCGTATATCTCATTTAAATTTCAATTATTGGTAATTTTCACTCAATACAAATATGAATAACGTAAACTGTAATAATTCATATATTAATTTAAATTTCGTTTTCGATCGTTTACTTAATTGAGCGTAGAAAATTAAAGATAATAGAAAACTTTTATTGTGAGGAATGAGTGTGACTCATACATAATTGTATCAAAAATTTGATCATGTTTATTGAATAATTCAAAAGTGGAGATATTGTTAAACAGCGCCCAAACCACTTTTTGAAACTTCAAAAGTATAAAGCTGAAAGAAAAACGAAATAAAAAAAATAAAAAAATGGACAAACTTGTATTGTCTTCCCGCCAAACCCGACGGCTTGCTTGAAATGTACTAATAAACAAAACTCTAATACACTAATAAAAAACAAAAATTCAACCTATTGGTTAAAAGAAATAAGGATAAAAACAGCAGGTATTTTAGAAGACTGTCGGCTCACCGGCCGCCGGGGTTTCAGATGAAATCATAAACAAACCACTAAAAGTTCTAAAACCAATTTTCAAACAAGCGTGAAATGTCTTTGAAAGCAATTGCAAGCGGTTTAGAAATTTCAGAACGTTTGAGGGAAAAGGTATTATACCACTTCCCGCGGTGGTGAAACCTGAATGAATAGGGCAATAACAAACACAGAGGACTGAGATCAAAGCGATCTCGTGTTACATGGTTTCACACTCGGTGGAGTCGACAAAGATTTTCTATTCGAAAGACATATAATCCTTTTCTGGACTGTTAGCTTTTTACGAAAGGCATAAACCGCCTGTTTCCCGTGTGGATTCAATTGGTGATGCATTTCAGTTAATTGCAATGCAGTTTCAATTATTTGCGCTATCCAAATTCTAGGTCCGATTTCCGATGAAAGGGAAGTTTGAACAGTAGGTTCTTCTTCTTCATCGCTTATCTCTCTGAATTGATGGACTGATACACAATCTTCACCACAGATGCAAAGTTCCAGTGCTGCTTAAAGCTGCACTCTCACAGATTGATTGTTTTGACAACTTTTATTATTTGTCTTGGAACGAGTAAATTTTTGCGAAAATCCATGGAAACCAGTTATATAAGACTGCTGACAAAAAATCAGATCGTAGATTTGTATATTTAAGTTCAAAAACTGACGTATTTAGCATTTTTCTTAAAACGACCTGATCTAATTTTCCGTCAGCAATCTTATATCATTGGTTTGCAGATATTTACGCCAAAATTTGCTCTTTCCCAGACAAAAAAAAAGTTGATAAAAGTGTCAATTTGTGAGAGTGCAGCTTTAAAGTGACACTCTTATTCAAAATCAAAACATACACATGTATAACAAACATAAATTTTGATTGATAAACCTTCTTCCTTTTCAGTAAATTCAAACAATTGTATTAATTGTGGTAAATCTTATTTTGGAGTATGAGTGTCACTTTAATGTCAGTAGCGCTTGCAGAATTATTTCTTTAAGCATATGCACCAGGTTGCAATAGTCCTGCTCCTTTTAAATATTTTTTAAAGATGCTCATTCAAAGATTGTATGTTAGCATGATTGTTTGTTTTTAATTTGTTCAAATTGAATTGAGTAACTCATTTTAGGCACAAACATCAAACAGTAACTCGCATACACTCATTTGAACAAAAATGTTTAACCTAAGCCTCAAGTTCAATTTTCAATAGCGTTACCAAAGCTTTTCGGCAAAATAAAACATTATTCAGTCGAAACCCGTTGGCTGACATTCCAAAGACCGTCCAAAACACTTCGAGCCTCGCGAATATCGAGCCAAGCGATATAAAGAATTAAACTAAATCGGTCCTTTACATCAAGTTCGAGCCAACGAGGAAATCGAGCCAACCGATATCGAGCAAACGGGGTTCGACTGCGTGTCATATTTGTTTGAAAATTGTAAACAAATTTACCTTAATTTTGATCGCATTTCAAACGAACGAATTTTTAACTTTTTTCTGACGCTATAAAAATCTGAAGGCGTCCCTTTAAGATGAAGATGATAAGATTGGAAGCTTTGTTGAATCTTCTGACATTTCCTCTTCGGAAGCAATAAATATATCTATATCCATTCCGAACACTTGGTGTTCCACAGCGCACAGTATGCTTTTGTTGGGCATTGCAGCACATAAAGTGAGATGCATTCTTTGTGCACACGTAGGCGTTTGCAAGTTGGAATCAGTTATTGTACTGAGGAATTCTGAAAAACCTTTAGTTTGCCAAACATGTTTATAGACTTGAACTCAAATTAACTCTAGTTAGGTATTATCATGTTTATAACTACACTTCCTTTTTATCACATCAAATGAATGAATAATTCTAATTTGTAGCGGTCAGCATTTTGTGTAGACGTGAAGTAATGAGTGATTTTGTTGGTGCTTGATTCGTCCAGTATAAACAGCTTAGTTTGTCATTGATTAGTTTGCTATGGACAGCTTAGTTTTCGCTTGTTTCGTCCAATATCAACAACTTAGTTTGTCCTTGGTCGTCCACTATGAACAGCTTAGTTTGTCCTTTTTTCGTTCACTATGAACAGTTTAGTTTGTCATTGATTCGTCCAGTATGAACAGATTAGTTTGTCCTTGGTCGTCCACTATGAACAGCTTAGTTTGTCCTTTTTTCTTTCACTATGAACAGTTTAGTTTGTCCTTGATTCGTCCACTATGAACAGCTTAGTTTCTTCTTGATTCGTCCACTTTGAACAGATTGGTTCGTCCTTGATTCTGCCCTATGAAAAGCTTAGTTTGTCTTTGAATCGTCCACTTTGAACGACTTAGTTTTTCCTTGATTAGTCCACTATGAACAGCTTAGTTTGTCCTTGCTCATCCACTATTAACAGCTTAGTTTGCCCTTTTTTCGTTCAGTATGAACAGTTTAGTTTGTCATTGATTTGTCCAGTATGAACAGCTTAGTTAACCTTGATTCGTTCACTATGAACAGTTTAGCTTGACCTTGATACGTCCACTATGAACGGCTTAGTTTGACCTTGATCAGTCCAGTATGAACAGCTTAGTTTGTCCTTGATTAGTCCAGCATGAACAGCTTAGTTTGACCTTGATTAGTCCAGTATGAACAGCTTAGTTTGCCCTTGATTTGTTCACTATGAACAGTTTAGTTTGACCTTGATTCGTCCACTACGAACTGCTAAGTTTGTCCTTGATTAGTAGAGTATGAACAGTTTAGTTTGTCATTGATTTGTCCAGTATGAACAGCTTAGTTAACCTTGATTCGTTCACTATGAACAGTTTAGCTTGACCTTGATACGTCCACTATGAACAGCTTAGTTTGACCTTGATTAGTCCAGTATGAACAGCTTAGTTTGTCCTTGATTAGTCCACTATGAACAGTTTAGTTTGCCCTTGATTCGTTCACTATGAACAGTTTAGTTTGACCTTGATTCGTCCACTACGAACTGCTAAGTTTGTCCTTGATTAGTAGAGTATGAACAGCATAGTATTCCTTGATTAGTCCAGTATGAACATCTTAGTTTATTCTTGATTATTCCAGTATGAACAGCTTAGTTTATCCTAAATCGGTCTAGTATGAACAGCTGTGTTTGTCCTTTATAAGTCCAGTATGAACAGCTTAGTTTGTCCTTGATTTGTCCAGCATGAACAGCTTAGTTTGTCCTTGATTCGTCCACTACGAACAGTTAAGTTTGTCCTTGATTCGTCCACAATGAACAGCTAAGTTTGTCATTAAATCGTCCAGTATGACCAGCTTAGTTTGTCCTTGATTCGTCCACAATCAACAGCTTAGTTTGTTCTTGATTTGTCCACTTTATGAACAGCCTAATTTGTCATTAATTCGTCCAGTATGAACAGCTTGGTTTGTCCTTGATTCGTCCACATTCAACAGCTTAGTTTGTCCTTGATTTGTCCACTTTATGAACAGCCTAATTTGTCATTAATTCGTCCAGCATGAACAGCTTAGTTTGTCCTTGATTCGTCCACTACGAACAGTTAAGTTTGTCCTTGATTCGTCCACAATGAACAGCTAAGTTTGTCATTAAATCGTCCAGTATGAACAGCTTAGTTTGTCCTTGATTCGTCCACAATCAACAGCTTAGTTTGTCCTTGATTTGTCCACTTTATGAACAGCCTAATTTGTCCTTGATTCGTCCACTATGAACAGCTTAGTTTGTCCTTGATTCGTCAACTAAAAACAGCTTAGTTTGTCATTAATTCGTCCATTATGAACAGCTTAGTTCGCCCTTGATTCGTCTACTTCAAACAGGTGAGTTTGTCCTTGATTCATCCACTATGATAAGCTTAGTTTGTCCTTGATTTGTCCATTATGCACAGCTTAGTTTGTCCTTGATTCGTCCACTATAAACAGCTTAGTTTTTCCTTGATTCTTTCACTTTTAAGCGATGTAATGAGTTCTGATACTGCCGGGTTCTGACATAGTATCGGTGCAAAATATGATTTAAAGAATGATATTCCTGAATTATATATAACAATAATTATTTGTATGAATACATATAACTACCCTCCCTGAGCGATATTGCCACCAAGGACTGATTTCAAGTGTACTAATTCCTGGAAATACATGTACCATCAAACTCCGCACACACGCAGGCTCGAAAAAGTAACTAAAGAGACGCAATATTTTATTAGTTTCTTCAAACGCGGTAACGCAAAAAAGCTAGTTGCATATAATACAAGAGAAAAAAACTGAAATGTCAACGTATTATGGGTATATATATATAAATAACGGTAATGTAGAGTGCTCTCGCTTTTCAAAATAAGCATTGCGATGTAAGATATTTTTTCTGTTTACTCAATCTCTTGAAAAAGTGATATACCTGCATATTTGCAGTTATCAAAAGTGGCCCGATCATAACCCTAATTCCTTTGGTCATAAAATACGCGAAATATGCTCGAGTTTGAAAGGGGATGAATTTCGTCAATTTGTAAACATTGTTTTCACTCATTTACAGACGGTGTACAGAGAGATAAAATCGGATACAAAGCTTAGTTTTTGGGTATATGTCAAACAGTTTTGTGTGCTATAGAGATTTATGTGCGTGTTTGCACCGCCATCCTAGATACTGTGAAGTGTCGTCTGCCTTCTAAAGTTTATCTGTCTGTATATCACCGCAAGATACAGCTTTTGTACATTCACATATCCTAGGATTTTGCGTATCCAAACTAATATTTTCAAACAAAAATGAATAAAAATGTGATCTTGAATAAAATATATTATTTTTACAAACTCAGATATTCAAAACAAAGTACAGTCGAACCCCATAGCCTCGAACTCACTTGGCTCCAATACCTCGTTCGCTCAAACTGAATTTTATGGACCGATTTATTTATAATGTAAGCATAATTTATTTTATGTAAGCATTCCCGCTTGGCTCGAACTTCTCGAGGCTCGAGGTATTTTCGCCGGTCCCTAGGAGTTCGAGCCAATGGGATTCGACTGTATTATTTAACAAAAACTGACAAACCGTCTAAGCGAGAACGATATCTTGTCTATTAAACTGCATGGTTGCATTTAATGTCTTGGGATCTTCTGCGGAATTCTTACTTTTTATATTGCCAGGAAAACATTTCTTTCAGTTAATAACTGCACATAAGTTATGGCTCATAAACAACGCAATTTTTACAACAGCAAGAAATATTAAAGGACCGCTTCTGGAGAAGTCATCATGGTAACGGTAGTTAGAATTTAATGGCCAGAGTGACAGACTGGCAAACAGGTATTGCGTTTAGCAATTGCTGATCAAAGATAGGCCCTGGTGTTCGGCTTCTTTTATTACCCAAGACGAAATTGACTTTTACATTATCACTCCAACCAAACTCGGCAGGAGTTCGGTGGTTCGCCTTCAAACCAGGTATTTCATTTCTTTTCTGCTAAATTCTTGTTTTAAGGTTAATTCTTTAGAAATATAAGTTCGTTTATATGGGACAACAGGGACTCATTTGGGTAGAAATGACCGAGTTACTTGGTTATTTTGGTAAAAAATCTAAGTATAAATATCAATAACAAATACACGAAATAAACAGATTCGAAAACAATCTCGGATGTTAATAGACGGTTTACAATATCAGAATTCTTTGCATTTAACTACGCTGCAAGTAGATAATTTCATTTAAGCAGTTAAATCTAAGGGCTTTGCTCTCAGGAATATTAAATATTTGTGCAATGATAAACTTGGAAATCAATTTGAACTAAGTAACACAAATTAAAACACTACAATTAATAAATATCATAATTATTAATATAACTTCTTCTTCTGATATACTGGCATACTTCAGATTTTGTTTTCGATGGTAAATGGCCGAGGAATTCCGATTGAAAACCGATTCTGGAAGGGAGATATTACAGGCACACATACATCTAAAATAGCCCGTGTGTAAAACAGCGGTCTCATTTTTATTTGGACGGTAATGAAACGTAACACTGTTAACGCCCCCCCCCCCCTCCCCCTACACCCGGACACGAGGACCAGAACAAATAAGGCGGTTTTGTCCATCCAGATATGTTTTTTTTTCGGAAAACGTTTCTAAAATACCTTCTTAGTAATGCCAACATTTATGACATTTCAATAAATGCCCGTTTTTCATTCAAACGGTGTTTGTTTTCCGTCAATCCATACTAGTTCGACTTCCCTGTACATAATGTAACTTTGACCTTGGACAATACAGAAATAACTGTTTTGTCGATGGACCGAATCGGGCGTAAAACTAATACAATCCTTGTGTATGTGTAGGAAAAAAGGCTTGTAATTCAGACTTAATTCGATAAAATTTTAAGCTTACATAAGTATTTGCATTATGAACCCCTGGAGTTATACGATCAAATTATCAATTTGAAAAAAAATAATAATCTTAAATCTGGATGGCATCACAGTGATTTTGTCATTTATTCCAGTTTATTTTGAACTTTGTGCTGTCAAACATTCACATAGAAAAATACAAACTTAAATAATGATGACACTATGATAATTACAATTTACGACAGAAGATCTTTATTTGATACAGGCCTGTACAAAGACCACTTTACTCAAACTGAGTAAGCAACCTTCAAATTAAAAAGCCAAGCATACATTTGGAAACCACTAGCGGATCGGGGGGTTCTACTTTTTATTTCAATATAGGAGAAAAAAGTAATAAAATACACCCAAAATGCACCATTTCGGAATAATGCCCCCTCTAACGTAAACTACTGGATCCGCACCTGGAAACGGCAACTATAAGCCATTGGCAACTGATGTAAATGTGAGAATGGATTTACGATTGTGTTTCTGAAGGAAGAAAGACAAGGCTCCGATGTAGGGTTACCCAAGAAACTGTCAGCAAGATCATGAGCCGTGAAATTTAGTGAACAAGATATCTTTACATGCTGACACCGAGTGAAGATTCTATTTTCTTTCTTACAATATATGCATTAACACCAATGCTTGAGGAAGAAAATTGAACTGTGTGTACGCTGACCATTCCTGATATGGAAGGAGACTGTGTCCATTATGTTCCGCCTCTCTCGTTACTTATTAGTTTGTTCTGTGATTGGTGTGCCATTTTACAATACTGTGTTTGTCCAGTAGGTGGCAGAATCTGTCCAGGCTACTGTGTATGTCGAGTATGTGGTAGAGTTTGTCAGAGATACTGTTTTTGTTCTGTATGTGGCAGAATCTGTCTAGGCTACTCTGTATGCCCAGTATGTGGTAGAGTTTGTCAGAGATACTGTTTTTGTTCTGTATATGGCAGAATATGTCTAGGCTACTCTGTATGCCCAGTATGTGGTAGAGTTTGTCAGAGATACTGTGTTTGTTCTGTAGGTGGAAGAATCTGTCTAGGCTACTCTGTATGCCCAGTATGTGGTAGAGTTTGTCAGAGATACTGTTTTTGTTCTGTATGTGGCAGAATCTGTCTAGGCTACTCTGTATGCCCAGTATGTGGTAGAGTTTGTCAGAGATACTGTGTTTGTTCTGTAGGTGGCAGAATCTGTCTAGGCTACTCTGTATGCCCAGTATGTGGCAGAATCTGTCTAGGCTACTCTGTATGCCCAGTATGTGGCAGAATCTGTCTAGGCTACTGTGTATGCCTAGTATGTAGTAGAATCTGTCAGAAATACCGTCTTTGTCCAGAAGGTGGCAGAATCTGTCTAGGCTACTGTGTATGCCAAGTATGTGGTATAATCTGTCAGAAATACTGTATTTGTTCCGAAGGTAGCAGAATCTGTCTAGGCTACTGTGTATGCCAAGTATGTGATAGAATCTGTCAGAAATACTGTGTTTGTCCAGAAGGTGGCAGAATCTGTCTAGGCTACTGTGTATGCCCAGTATGTGGTAGAATATGTCAGAAATACTGTATATGTTCCGAAGGTGGTAGAATCTGTCTAGGCTACTCGTGTATGCCCAGTATGCGGTAGAATTTGTCAGAAATACCGTCTTTGTCCAGAAGGTGGCGGATCTCTCTAGGCTACTGTGTATGCCTAGTATGTGGTAGAATCTGTCAGAAATACTTGTTTGTCAAGTAGGTGGCAAACTCTGTCTAGGCTCCTTGTGTATGCCTAGTATGTGGTAGAATCTGTCGGAAATACTGTGTTTGTCCAGAAGGTGGCAGAATCTGTCTAGGCTACGGTGTTTGCCCTGTAGGTGGCAGACGCTGTCTTACTTCTGTGTCTGCACAGAATATGTCAGGGATACTGTGTATGCCCAGTAGCTGGCAGAATCTGTCTTACTACTGTGTTTGCCCAGAATCTGTCAGGAATACTGTGTATGCCCAGTAGCTGGCAGAATCTGTCTTACTACTGTGTTTGCCCAGAATCTGTCAGGAATACTGTGTATGCCCAGTAGCTGGCAGAATCTGTCTTACTACTGTGTTTGCCCAGAATCTGTCAGGAATACTGTGTTTGCCCAGTAAGTAGCAGAATCTGTCTAAGGTACTGTGTTTGCCCAGTAGGTGGCAGAATCTGTCAGGGATTGTGTTTAAGTTGGGATATACTTATATACTTGATCAAAAACTTTTTATATATAAGTTGTATAAATAGAACTAAAATTGTTCACAATCCCTCTATAGATGAAATTGCAACGCCAGCATAGTATAAACATCGGAATGATATGGTCTACCCGAAACAACACAAAACACCAAACAAACAAGTAATGATTGCCGAACTGAAACGATCATTATCACACAGGCTAGGCTCCTTTGCTAAACAAAAAAAAGTTATTGGACCAAAAT